>NW_024377465.1:0-1244 GCF_016835505.1 Polypterus senegalus
CCTCACCTGCATGCATTTGGAAAGAAACCAAAGCGCGGAGGAAACCCACCAGGAAAACTGAAACTCAGGCAGGTGACACCCGGGGGCGTGACCCTCTTACTTTGAGTCAGCAGCTCTTCTGCCATGCCACTGTGCCCCTCGTGTTTAATTATTAACAGCACACATTATATAAATGAAGTTAACAATTTATCTGTAAAATGTAATATATATACTTAATGCATTTCATCATAAAATTATATCAAGTATACTTCCTATTATTCTAACATCACTTTCGGCTCCAAGAGGACAGTGCTTGGAAATTTCAATTGACTTAGAAGCCAGTTGTCATCGTCATGGCACAAGAAGTCAGTATGATCAGTAAATCTCTTCTCTTCTGTTTCTTTCATTTGTGATGTCTTCTAACAACACTAATGCAGTCATAGTAGCTGGAATAATTTGGCCATTCTATGCACCATTAAATTATTGCAGAATGATTACAATCAAGTGAATTAAATTTGTGAACGATATGCATTCAATTTTGGTAGATTTGTTAACGGTAACATCATAGATGTGAATCTAAAAAAAGAAACGGAAACGACAGAGAAACAGTAGCATTGCTTTGACGCTGGGTGCCACCCATTTGTAAAACCGAGCAGAAGTGTGTGTACGGAAGGTGTGATGCTGCCGTGAAAATGTGTGGCTTTACAGCGAGTTTAGTTTTTATACATCTCGAAATGAGCGTGGAAATGGGCATACGCAGCATTTTTGTTTGTACCCACTGTTTATACAAGAGGCCCTTGGACCTTTGTCCTCTTACAGGGCCACAATAAAAACAAATCCACTTTAAATCAAAGCACATTTTACAAAAGATGAAAAGGTCCCCAGTATAGTATACAGTCATCTTTTTGTCATGTTGTTACTTTAGCAAAGGTGGTAGTGTTGTGCTGACTAGGTAACGGTGCATGTCAAGCTGTGTCCAATGTTGTTACAAATGTCAAATGATCAAAGACAAGTCAACTTTTCGACTCATAACAAGAGTCATATTTTAGACTTAGTTTGCAGCTTTGCTATCACACCTCACAATCTTATTCCTATTGAATTACTCATCTCGGATCACAAAATGATCACATTTGCTGTTAGCTTACCTCTCAGTAAATTAAAGGCTCAGCGTGTAATTTTATTTCACAATGTCAAGCATGTAAACCCAGAGACCGTTACAGATTTATTGCAATCCCAGCCTGTTTCTTCTCCTACCACACCATTAG
>NW_024377466.1:0-10448 GCF_016835505.1 Polypterus senegalus
CAATTTTTTCCCCCAAGAGAAAACTTTCCTTCATTCTTCCTCTTTTCATCTCCTGATAAATAAAACCCAAAAGTAAATTTTTAATTCTGCAAGTGATGTGACCTGGTGTTATCTTTATAGTCTGGAGATAAGAAAACGGAACTCAGTGTTGCTCACATCCGATAGAGACACAGTCCTTGAGTCTCACAAACGCGCCTGCCCAACAGGTAGTCGATTATCCAGGACACCATAGTTCTCATTCACCTGCATATGTCGAATGTATCCCTTAAGAGGATGGCTGGATGGTACTTAAGATGTTGAAGAAAATCTAAAAACAGAATCCTCACAGTGCTGCCAGCTGTCCAAGAGAGAGTAAGCCTTTTGTTAAAATAATCTTCACTAATAGATTCCTTTTGTGCAAAGCTGGAGTTTTGTTTTTTCCCATTGTGGTTTTATTTTACTTTACTTTGGGAATTTTATAGCCACCTTCACAATTTTGTGCCTGCTTGTAGCCTTAGAAGCCTGGCTAAGTCAGGTGAGCCACTGCTAGGAAGACCAAGAAGGATTCTGGCCTGCTCCGTGGCTTTGTTTTTAGGAGGCCACATCCATTTTCCTCGAGAAAACTTCCATATCATAGCATGAAATCCAGAAAAATCACTAGAAATGAATCAAAGGAACCAATCAGAAATGGGACGAGGAAAAACATATATCAAAATCATGAGACTTTGACTCAGTCAGGTTTCCTCAAACAAAGAGAGAGATTACGAATCACAACTTTAATATGTGTCAGGGTCATTCAAAACACAAACTTCATGCATATCTTGTCAGAGTGGCTAACAGCCCCAAAAATAAAGCTGCCTTCATACAGAAAAAAAGTGACTTGATATTTGAATGGGAGAAAAAAGAAACAAAAAGGCAGTCACTGTCTAAATGTGTGTTTGGTAAGCAGACAAGCAGAAATGATTGTATACTGTAGCTGCATCAGAAGGACAGGGATATGGCAGCTGCCAGTGCTTCGTGAGTAGGGCAGCTTCACAGACAAGACAGGACAGAGTGCTGTAAGATAAAGTAAAACACCAACTGTCTGAGCAGGTTTGGCCAACTGAACAGTCGAAACATGACTGCTGTCTATCTCCATGAGAGCCATCACAAAACAGAATAACAACTAGGCTACCTAAGAAACTAGACAGCCAACATTTAATAGGCACAAACTGGCTTTACAGGAGCTACAAGGTTGCTTTCTTTCAAAATGAGGTTGATCGATAGAAGATAACAAAAAGCTGCCATCCTCATTTGGTGATAGTCAGCCAATCAGATAGGAACAAATATAAACCAAAAGACCTGAGCTAATATTTTTCTATGATTTCTACTTAGTTTGATTCCCAGTTGCTCACATTCAAAAGTAAAAATTAAAAACCAGCTTACTTCTATTTTAAAAAAAACAAAATACAAATGGATACAGAGAAGAGAAACAGAATTGAGAAGGTGATGATACTATTTTGTGCAAATGACTAAAAAAGAAATACAATAAAAAAACCCCAAAAGCAGCTCTAACCAGGTATGCCAGACAAAAGTATTGAGTCTTATTCGCCAAGACTGAGGGTCATCTCTTATACAAGCAGACACACAGTGTTATTCTACAGCTTTGGGGTCCCTATAGTTAAAAACTTGGCCTCCCACTGTTATTGGGATTAATCCTTTGCACTCTTTATTGACTAGCATCTTGAGATCATAATGTGTACTCCGCTTTGTATAGAACGATAAGTTTAAATGAGTAAGTAGGGCCTAGGACATGTAAAGCTTCATATGTATAAAACATACTATAAATGTGATAGAATGCAAAATGTTAGAACATTAGAACAGGCCTTTCAACTCAACATGGCTTGTCATTTCCATTCACCTAATTTATGCAAATGATATCCAGCAAGCTGAAATGTCCATAAAGTCCATTTGAACATACTTGGTAACCTGTTCAAACCACCTATAGCTTTCATGTGGAAAAACTTTCTAATGGTGAAATTTACTTACAAATTTTAATATGTGTCCATACTCTTCTTGTATCTTAAAATAGCAGCTTTGACTCACTGTACTCCATACATAATTTTGAACACTTCAATCATGTCATCTTAAGTCAAATCAAGTCAAGTGGCTTTATTGTGAAACCATCCATATGTAGTATTGCAGATTAATAACATTCAACATGACCACAGTGCAATATATACATGAACAAAGGATAAGTTCAAGACAAGTAAATAACACTAATATACTATGAACAGATAAATAAATAAATAATAGGTAATAAGTTGAAACAGATAGTAATAAACAGATAAATAATAACAACAACTAGTAATTAAAAAAACAATGATAGTAAGAAGTGTCCAGTGTATAGATAGGCTACTAATGGCAGATTAAAAGGTGGTGGGCAGCACAGAGTTCACAATACTGATAGTCAAGAGTAGGACCTGGCAGAACTGATGCTATGGTACCTTGTGGGACAAAAATATCGTATGAAGGGTGGGGATGGTCTTTCACAATTCTGTAGGCGTTGTGAATTCAAGCTTAATGAAGATGTCTTTAAAGGAGGAAAAAGAGGTCCCAGTGATATTTTCTGCTGTATGAACTATCTGTTGTAGTCTGAAACATTGCAGATCCCAAACCATACAGTGATGCAGCTGGCCAGAACACTCTAGATGATGCCCCTATAGAATGTGGTGAGAATGGGACCACTCAAAGAAGTGACAAAGTTGCTGCACCTTCTTGGCCATGACAGTGTTGTTAATTGATCAAGCACGGTCAACTGCCATGTGCTCTTGACCAGTTCCACACAGAACCCTTGATGTGTAGTGGGTGTGGACAGCATGGACCTTGTGAACTCAACAATCTTCTTTTCACCTTGTCCACATTAAGAGAGAAATTGTTAAACCTGCAGCAGATCCTGCTCATTCTCATTCTGTAAGCTGACTTATCTCAATTGCTGATGAGACCAGCCACGATTGCGTAGCCAGCAAATTTAATGATAATGTTAGTTTTGTAATCAGCTGTGCAGTCATAAGTCAGCCGAGTGAACTGGAGTGAGATTAGTAGGCAACTGAAAGGGTTTACCTCCTTCAATCGCTCCTCTTAGCTCATACCTCTTAGTCCCAGAATCAGCCTAATCTCTCTTCTCTGAACTTTTTTGTATTATGGAGAACAAAACTGTACATGGTGCTCCAAGTGAGTTCTCACTGGTGCTTTATATAATTTAGGTATACAGTAATCTCTTTTCATTTATAGTACAGAAAGCAGATATCAATAATTGATTATAATACACATCATATGATATATAAAATTTTTTTTCCTCAAAAATGGTAGAAAACTCAATGGCTTGATACAGTAGTAAATAAAATGTACATTGCTCAGTAGTCCTTCACTTTTCTAAGTCAGTTTAGAGATGGGCCTATTATGGTATTATCAAACTTGGATGGGAGTCATCTCATTTTAGGGCCCACTCACGTATATCAGTTAACTTAACACACATAATTTTGTAGTGAGAGGAAAATCTAGTACCCAAAAACCTTAGCAGACAGGGAACACATGCAAGCTGCACAGATTCTACAACCTGGTTTCTAGCCTAAGACTCTGATTTGTGTAAAGCAATTTCACTTTTATATAACTTACTCCACATTTTTACAGACCTCAATATGAAGAAATAGTCTCTGACATTCATTTGGTATAAACTATTAACCTGTGCCTTTGTGTTTTTATTGATGGAACTGGCATCCACCTTTTTTACTTCATAATTTAAATACATTTCTCAACTAATCTTTATTTGCCTATACTGAAATGATTCAATTCTTCAGTGTTTAATTGTTTTTTTATACTTCTGACAGCAGAGAACAATACAGCAGGAAAGTCTCTTGATGGTTTCCCATAGTTTAATTGCTTTTAATATAATACTGAGACTAAAATAATACACATTATTCCCGATGCAGTTTCTAAGCGCACTATGGAGCATAACTAAATAGCTCAATTGATTTGTACTAAATTTTCATGGCTTCTGTGCACCATCTAGTAGTGGACAATAATGTGCTAATCCCCTTTAGTTCAGCAAATTTCATTTAAAATGATAAATTTCCATCAATTTTAGAATTTATTTTTAGTTGGCAGTTATCCAGCACAGGTCATGGATGGCAATGAGCTTTGCCAATTGTAGCATGTCACTTGTTAACTAGTTGCTCCTCAGTAAAATCTCAATAAGGAAAAATTGGAAAAAAAAAAAAAAGCATTTAATAGTCCTTTGTTTTTGTCATTATTACAAACTGTTTTTCCAATCCACATTCTTTGCTATAAGATCAAGTTAAGTCAAGTGAACTTCATTGTCGTAGCATCTAAATACATACCTCGGTACATCATACAGTAGTAGGAGATTATATTTTCCAGGGCCACAGTGCACAATTTAGACAATAAATATGACAATAACAATACTTTAAGGTGGGTAATTTTCATAAGGCAATGTTGAACAGGAATAACATCTGTACAAATCAACATCATATTGACAAATAGCAGTCAGTGACAATAATAGATACACAATAGACAAGGAATGCAAAGAAATGTAGAAGAAAACAGTAATTAGATATGAGCCTGTGATAAGGAAGCATGTGCAGGTCCTGGAGGTAACATTGTGATCAGGAACCTGACAGAGAAGAAGCTGTTGTTCAGTATGGCAGTGTTACCTTTACTGGATGGAAACAGTGTACAGAGATTGTGGGAGGAGGGGAGACTGTTTCCCACAATGATGGAGGTGGCTTGTGAACATGTTCATGAAGTCCCGATTGTGATCTGCTCTCATTCATTGTATAGATTTTCGATCAATATGTTACAGCTCCTATATATATGCAGAGTGACACAGAGAGTCAGGACACTTTTAATGGTGTCACTATAGAATGTGATGAGGATATGGCATTGAGGCTTGTCCTCTTCAGCCTACCAGAAAGTGGGTTGCAGCTTTGGTCAAAGAGGAAGTATTGATAGAGTATCTGGCGACACCACGGGATTTGGTGTTTTTCAAATCTCTACCAGAGAACTTTTGATGTAAAGTGGAGTGTGGGTTGGGTAGGTTGGTAGGTAGGTAGTCTACAATCATCTCTAGTTTTATCAACATTGGTTGCCGTTGTGCAGGGCTGGATTGACCATTAAGCAAAATAAGCATGTGCTTAGGGCATCAAGAAAAGGAGCACCACAGAAATTTTACTGTGCCAGATTTACCATGAACCATATGTTTCAAACCTGCAAATGGTTTAGCTGAACCAAAATCCACAGAACGGGTTCCTACATTAAATGAAAAATTACATACACAGGGAAAAACCTGGTGGTTGGTGGCAGAATTGGCACTCCTGCCACTATAAAAACTCACATTGTTCCTTTCAATCTGAACTAGTGTGGTGCTGAGGTGTCACCCGCTGAATGGTTGCACTTGGGTCCTAATCTGAGATCCTGAGTTTGTTTTACATGTGGTGAGTGCGACAATAATAAAAATAATAATACATTAGTATTAATAGACGTTAATTATATACAGTGGAACCTTGGTTTGTTAGTAACTTGGTTTACGGTGTTTTGCAAGACGTGTTAAAATTTTTAATAAATTTTGACTTGATAAACGATAACGTCCTTGCAATAGAGTAGTGTGTATGTATATGCTTTGTCTGCTGAGTGTCATGTAATCACAACTGAGCTGAAGGTTCTTCTCTCTCTCGCATGTGATTGTGGGCAATCGCCTCCTATTCTCCTCTGAGTCAGCGTGCCTCACTCATATAGTCAACGAAAACAGCGATACTGTTTACTACAGCATTGTGACTGTGTATGTGCGGTGTGCATGCATGCGGTGCGTGACGCTGAGTCCCGCCTTGCACCAGCTTTATTCAACTTGAAACAGCAACAGCACACTTATTTATTGTAGCGTGATCTGCCACTCTCCTATACACAGACACAGCAGTTAGGCAGGGTCGTGGCCAAGTAGTACTGTGCCCTCGGCGCTTATAATGTTCCTTGACTTGTATCACCCACTGATGGCAGGCACTTATAACATGTCCCATCTTTCTGGATTCACTTTATACAGCGAACTGCTAGCGCTGGGAGACTGCATTGCTTTGGGACCTTCTTCCGCATGTCGTTCCGTTGGGTGGAATCCTACAAGAATTTAGACACTCACTCACACCAGCCATGATTCTTTTTAAAAGGTAAAGTGCAGGTTAATTTGTTTTATGTATTTTACTTTATATTTTGTATTATTCATTTTTTTTTGGGAATAGTTCTGGGTTGTGGAACCATCTGAATTTCCATTATTTCTAATGGGAAATTCACTTTGATACACGAGCTTGGACTGCAAGCACGCTTTCCGGACAATTAGGCTCGCAAACCGAGGTTCCACTGTACATTATTCTTGGAAATACAACAAAATTGGAATCTGGTAACTGCCACATGGTCCACTGGTTCACATGATCACTCTGTTTTGCTATGCCGGCCCTGTTTAGTCGCCCACTGAGAGGAAGGCAGCTCATATATATGGGGTACCAAAATCTTTTAAGTGTTTAAGGCTTCTAAAGGTCATAATCAGGCTCTGTGATTGTGGTTTATTGTGTCAGAGTATAGTAATATTTGTATTTTTTTTATTTTCGGTGATTATTTACAGTACATAGTCATTTTATATTGTCTTTGTATGTTTTGCATCAATTTTGGACATAATTATTTGCACCGGATCTGATCCTTAAACCCTCAAAAACAAAGATTGTCTGATTTTTGTTTAAAAGAATGATTTCGAAAATTTAAATTTTTTTTTTTACCTAAGCATTGCTTTTAAATATGTCTTTTGAAGAGCTAGTCGTTTGAGTTTTGTATAAAGGACATTTTTCTAGTTTTCAAGATTTCAGATTACTATGTGCTCAGAAAGCTACTAGTTTTTTGGGCATAACAAATTTAATTCTAAATATCTTTCATACTGGCAAAAAATACTTGACACTGTATGGGAGAAAAGAAACCCTTTTTCTAGTAGACACATTTCACGCAATAGGCCTAAGCCTGAAATTGTTTTCAAGCTGAGTTGAGCAGTGCTAGAAGCTAAGGCAAACCAGTTTAGAGTTTTTGCCAAGTTTGCCGTTAAGAAGTGCAGTTTTTGATTTTCACAACAATATGACCTTGAGTTTGGATGATTGACAATGATTTAGTGACATGTTTTGAAAATGAAAAGGGTCACGGTGTCTCTGCTATCAGGATGGAAACAAGGGGGTGCTCATTCTGAGCAAGAAGAGAAGGAGAGAGGCTGTCTTTTTAGACTTTTTTCAGAAAGAATTTTAGTTCAGCTTCTGTAAGTGACACTTGCAAGAAACATTTCTGGAACTGAAATAGATATTTAAATGGAGCTCTCTCATAACTTTTGGGACACTTGGAAAATAGCTCCCTCCAACCAGAAATCTTACATTTCATTTCTCTTAAGATATATAAATTGAAACTTAAAGAACAAACCCATCTGGGAATTGTCACCGGGGACTGAATGAAGAATTGACCCACCCAAGTTGGATGATTTGTATAGAATATTTGAGGGTTTTGATGAGAAGAAGTAATGTCGGTACGCCAATTTTCAACCTAGAAATTGTTTCTCCGTCTGGCATTGGGGATAAATGGATGTCCAGTGGAAACACTGCAGGAATGACCTTGAACTGTTGCTCACCCTCCTTATTCACCAGATTTGCACCTTCTGACTTTTCTCTTATTCTGAGTTTGAAGATAACACCCTGTGGCTGCATTTTGACACACATGACGCTGTCATCGGCGAGATGTTGCAGTGGTGTGGCTCCAAGGGGGGTTTAAGTTTTTGTAAGGGCATCAAGAGGTTGGCGATTGGGAGAAGCACATTCACCTTCAGGGAGACTACTTTGAAAACCCTAAAATGGTATTGTGCTGCTTTACTTCCTTCCCAGATAGGCTCACTTCCCACCAAACACTTATTCAGATTTCCTACTGTTCATTTTGATGCAAATAATATAATCTAAGGACACTTAAATTCATGTCTTCTCTGATTGGTACTAGCCAGCAAAGTGTTAAGATTGTTCATTCCTTGTCATCTGAGGTTTCTTAAAGATTCAAGGGACATCTTTTAGAAGCCTCCTTCATCAGCAGGGAAGAAATGAGAGCAAGGACAGCCCCAGTCAATGAAGCAGCATGACAAAGAGTCCATAGGAATACGTAAGGAAAAAAAGCATGGCAGAAAGGTAAGAGGTTACAGGTAACAGTTGTATAGATGGTTTTGACAGTTCTTCATATTCTCCCCCTTAAAATTAGAACCTAAGGGTTAGTTGGACCTTTCATGTTTCATGTATGTCAAAGGTGATCTGATAACACAATAAAAACATACCTGCTTAGTTTTATGGCTGATCTGTCTGGTCTCATGAAACTGAACCTTAAAAAAAAAATTGCAGCTTTACATAGGAACTTTGGGCATCTAAACTTTGAAAATGGATTGTAAAGCAAATTCTGCTCTATATACTGATGAATTTAGTGGACCGGGGGTCCCAACCATAAAAAAAATTGATCATGAGGAGGGATTTCAGAAGACTGTGAATCATTTGCAGGAGTCAGAGAGACGTTTACTTCTGGGAGATTCCTAAAGCCACTGAAATGTAAAAAAGTAATTAAGAAGTTTTAGTAAAGGAAAATATTTTCATTTTATTTATTCAATGATTTAAAAGTTCAAGTGCAGAATAATAAAAATACTACTCAATGCAAATCCCTCATTTCTTGGGAAAAAAAAACATACCACTTAAAAGTTTATGTTCATTTTTTTTCAGGAAAGCCGCTTCACTACGGTACACAATAAACCGTCATTCCCTTTTTCCCCATTTTGCCTAGTTAGGTTTTTAATACTGAAAGAATGCAGTCTGCAAATGAGAATGCATTGACTATATTTATATTATTTTTTCAGCCTTCAAGTTGTAGCCCTTTTTCTTGCTGGATGCCTTTGTATATGTTTATTATAGCTGTTCCTCAGCGGTTTATATACAGGTAGGTGGTTTGAATTTTTTCTACATGTAGCTCCCAAACTCATTTCTGTTTGTCATATATATATATATATATATATATATATATATATATATATATATATATATATATATATATATATATATATATATTGAGGAAGTAAATAACCTCTGAAAACATTTGAATTAAATAATGATTTCATTTATAAATGAAATGCAATTTTAATTACATGCATAGCAGCTCTTAATTATATAGCCTCTATGAAGCTGGTGATAAGGTGTTTGAGGGAAGGGAATTTGTGCATTTAACACAGAGATGTGATGAGTTTTTAGTTGTCTAATGCTGCCCCCACTGATAAGTCTCAGAACATTTATTATCCCATAATTTATATATTCTTTTGAAGAGGCTAAAAAACTCAAGGCTCCAGCTCTCATCAATTATTTTCACCTGTTAATTCATTTCCCTGTGAGGTAATAACCTCAGCATAATAACAAATGTGCAAGTACCGATTTTGCAATTAAAAGCAGCAGGGTTCCTATTTTGATCATAACGATTGTGACATCCATCATAGAAAACAATTCAGGCCTAGCAGGATGACAGATGCCACACTGATGGCTCCTACTAACCAACTGCCTGTTCTACAAAAATAATTGTTTTCCGAGCCTGCAGCTGCAAGTTATCTCATAGTTTCTGACCATTCAGCAGAGAAAACATGGAGGGACTAAATTACCAAGAGGTATTTTACACTACAAATTGAGAAAATGTGATCCAGGGCAGTTTTTTTTTCCTTACTCTGTCTAGTTTTTTTTTGCTTTTGAATAAAAGAATAGATGCATTAAGGGTGTTCAAGCATGCACTGCATATGTCTGCCTGCACGTTTGTGTCGTGTGTACATATATATATATATATATATATACTGTACATGCAGTATTTGAAGTACAGTAGGTAGCAAATCATACTGGGAAAAGTAGAACATATAAGAAATATAATTAGCCGAGCTTGTCAAAATGTGTTTTCCTATATAATCTTGGGGTTTACATTATTAAAATAATAGGATAGCAAAGTCCCCCCTGACGGTCATCAGTGCAGACCCCCATCCCTTTGTTTTCCTTGATTCTGTCACAACATTCTGCTAAGTCTGCCTGACTGGGAAACTAGAGGTATTTTGTCCGGGGCAAACAACAATTAAAAAAAAACTGTGCAATGTGCGTCAACATTAAATTGACGTTTGTGTTTATCCGTATGTTTTTTCTTTGAAAGCAGTTCGTAATGTACTGTTTGAAAAATATAAGGGTTTATTACCTTAAAGAATCTTATCATAGCCGTCAAATTGTACTATTTTGGATTACTTGGCAGCTTCAGCCTGCAGTTGTTTAATCAAGGAAACATAATAACTGGCTCCATATATTCTAACATAAAATTTATTCATTTGGTGTGGTGTGGACTTTTTACCCCCCATT
>NW_024377467.1:0-15765 GCF_016835505.1 Polypterus senegalus
AAATCAAATCCCCACCCTCTGGGGGGGGGGTTTGGAAAAGGGGACCCTTCAGGGGGAGTCAACCCACGGGTCCCCGAGGTGGTTTCTTGACCTCACGAAAAATACGCTCGTTCCGAGGGGGGTCTCTTCCCCGCCGTCCCCCCCGGGCCCCGACCCCCGGTGCAGGTGCCCAACGGGTCTGGGCGGGGGGATCTTTCCCCGTGTGCAGGGCTGAAGGGCTTAAAATCTGTTTTACATCTCCCCAGGGGCGGGGTACTGGCAGCTTTTTTGGGTTCTCTGCGGTCTTGGAAATCCCCCGGGGCCCGCCATTTCAGGAAGGACACACCCTTCGGTTCCGGCCCCAGAATGAGGTCCTTGGGTTTCCCGGCCCCAGGATGATGTCATTTCCCTTTCCGGCCCAGGGGCGACATCTTTTTCCGCCCTCTGTGCTATAAAGCTCACTGCCCTTTGTTAGGCGGCAGTTCTTTTTTGGTCTGTTGTGTAAACCTGTTACAATGCCTAAAAGACTTTTGGCGGAAACCGTAATAAGCTTGGCTCCCCCAAAACCTTCCCGTCTCTGGTCTCCACTTTACAATATATATTTTTAAAAAGATATTCTGGAAACTTACAGCACGGGAAAACTACATCTTGCTAAAAATTTTTTCTCCTTTACTATTACCTGTCTTTTTTGTTGTCAACTCCTTTTAAAAAACCCACCCATTTTTTTTTTCCTTGAATTTTCTTTTAAAATCACCAGACAGATTAGAAATTTTAAAAAATCAAATCAATTCGACAGGATATTATACCTCAAAGACTTTTTAAAAAGAAAAGATAAAAGACACACAACCTCAAGCAATGAGAAGCTACTCTTTGAATTACCCCCAAATTTATCCGACAAAATTAATAAAATTCTAAACTGGACACCATACACAATTTAAAATCATTTCAAAACCTTTGCAGTAGCATCCGCCTTGTGAAACACCCTTTCATGGCCTCCATTGGGGAGACTTTTACCTTTCCCTGCTCGTCATATTTTTTTATACATTGTCGAGACCCCTTTTGGGAAATTTCAACAAACCCCATTCTCTTCTGGAATCTTTAAAAACCAATGCCCGTCTAATGTAGCTGGCTATTTTGACCCAGTTTTTCTTTTTTTTGAAACACCATATCCATCCTCAATTTTTTGCTCCCAAAACCTGAATTTAGAAAAAAAAAAGTTTATTCAACAGCTCAGCAATTCTCTGAAACTGATTACCACCCTTTTTTTTTGGTTTTTCCCCAAAACTTTGTGGATTGGGTGGATGTTGGACCGGGGATCATTTTTTAAAGTTCACAAGTATAACATTACTTTAAAACATTGCACTGGTGGGGGGAGTAAATTTTCCTTCAGAATGGCCACAGTGGGTGCCCGATAATAACTAAAGTCTTCTTAGGTATTTATTGCCTGCTGGGTAACCAAGGCAACACATTTCAAAAACTGTACATTTGACTCTTTACTTTACTATTTAGAATTCAGCAAAGCAAATTAGAAACGTATCAGTTATTCAACTCATCTCTAAAGAACAAGCCTACATGGTCTGGGTTGACATTGTATAAACAAATATCAAATACATTTTCAAAATGTTTAAAATATTTCCAACAGTGAATAAATAAACTTTCTACAGCAATACTCTGCAAACTGGGTTTATTCTTCTTGCTGCAATGAGATTTTTTTTTGGGAAGGAACACCCCACAATGCATTAACCCTAAATTCTGCATTAGTTTCCTGATATTATGACACCTTACACTCACTAAACCAAGTCCAGTTCCAGCCCTTAAGACAAAACCCTGTCCATCTCCATTCATACTGAAACCTTTTGTTAAAACCTTAACTATTATAATTGATAATAAAGAAAGCGGTCAAGCATCAAAAAGTCTTTCTACCTTTTAGATTTAGTCTGATAACCTTTCCACAACTTAATAAAAGACGGGGTGAAGGTAATCAATGTATATCTGGACTTGTTCATACAAAAGGCCAGCTCCCAAAATCAAAATCAGCGTAGTCAAATCAACACAAACGACAATTGATGAGCTGTTTAGCAGTCACCAATTGGAAACTTGATCAAAACAAAATTATATTTACAGTATAATAACTCCATTTTTTCCCACCTGTGTAACCAGAGGCTCAGGAGTCTTTCTACAGTTAGAGTCCTAATCTCCAAACTTTTGGGTCCCATTTCAGTAGAATAGGTGATGTTGCAGTTGTCATTTTGCCTAAAGAAAATAAACAACTAAGAGTAAATTTATAATCCTTTTAAAAACACACAGTATACTCCATGCTTTAAAATACTGTCAAACACGGAAAGAAAATTAAATTCCATTTTTAAAATTTAAACTTACTTCTCTGAGTGTCAATACTAAACTGTAAAAGACAACAGAGTGATTGATCACCGTTTTGCTGCTGTACCTTCCTACTTTTCAGATATTTTTGTTTGATGCATTAATTATTGTACAGTAAAAAAGTCATAAACAATCGACGCTCTAAGACATTTTTTTTGAGCGGGGGACCTTTCTATTCTATATTTGGCTGCCTAGCATCAGAGCCCTAGATAGTAGAGGTCATCATGTGACTGATTTTATGGTTCCACTTTTGTCCTCTCCCACAGGTTTTGTGGCACATTTTGATCCTGCATCCACCCAGAAGCTCAGCACTTTAAACCCTGTAGTATCCATCAAGAATGAGTTCTAAATGCTCTTACAGCAACAATTCAGCATTGTATTAACAGTGTACTATGAACTGTGTACTTTATCATCATCAATACTACTGGTTTAATAGCCATTTTCAAGGTTTACCTGGGTTAGCAGTTCCCCTCTAATCTTATTCCTCCACTCTATAAGCTCCTGAACATTACTTAGGACAAGACACAATTTTTATATAATTTTACACCACCTCCAACAATGTCTACTTGGCCTCCTCCTTGACTTCATCCTCTCTATCTCGGTGCAACTCTTCACCTAACCATATTCTGCCTTTCACTTTACATGGTCAAACCATTTTAATATATTTTTTTTTTTCTACATAAATTCTGCTGACTCCCAAAACAAGTCTCTTGTACTCCTTCACTATCAGATTCATACTATATGTCACCAACTTGTTTTTTTCCTTAAATGTATGATTGCATACAACTATTTTTATCTCATCCACAAAATCCAGATTGTCTCACTGTCAACATTCATGGTCAGTCACCTTCCCTGTTGCACCCAGATGGCACCCCCATCTATCTGCCCAAAACCCCCCCTTCTGTTAATCTGTCAGCATGTGTAGTCTATGTTTTCACCATCTTCACCTCTACCACTTTGGTCACATTTCTCTCTACAACTCACCAACCCCCCACTGACATCACTTCTCCACTACAAGAAAAACTTGTTCCTTCCCTATCATCCCCAAGCTTCTCAAACCTTGATTATATACCTTTTGTAAACAGTGATGCTACTTGCTAGGTTAACCATTTTTTAGCCCAGTCAGTTAGGTCACTTATGTTCCACTCTGCACAGGGACTAGAATGCTGAGACTTGGATACAAAAGTAGCATTTCCCAATGAGAATTACTATTTCAAATTTCAAATTTCATTCATTCATTCATTCATTCATTCATTCATTTTAACATTCAGGTAATATAAGGCTAAGTTTTGGGGCATTCATTTCTGAACTTCTCAATTTCCCCATTCATTGTATCTCTTGTTTCCCTGTGACTGCATCCAACTGGGAATAGAATTTTTATCACAGTCTTTTAGACTTGAGGTCATGGGTCGACACGGTGCAACCTTCAGTGTTCATGAGTCTGCAAATTCTTCTGAGCTCTTGATGATACAACCACAGACATAGCAAGATGGGCTCAAGAAGCCAATAAATGGAAAAGTAGTAGCACTCATCCACCCCCTTCAACTCCTCTTGGTTTACTGATGGCTATGACAAAGATAAGTTGACAGAAGATTACGTATGTTATTTACAATATCACTGAAATAAAAGGTCATCATTTTACTCTTCACTACTTTCAAAGAAACACTTTGACTTTAAAAAATACATAGAAAAAAACCATCAACATAAGAATGAATCTGCTTGAAACTGAGATGAAGGATTCTATGTCACCTACAAATGTGGAGTTCAATATTCTATGAGGGTATCTTTGCCCAAAATTGCCACAAATTTTAAATCTTTTTATAAGGCTGACTGTGATATGCATTTAATGTATATATTGTGTCTTGACTGGTTTTTCATAAAACCAAAGTGCTAGCTGTATTAAATTTAATACCATAAATGAAAGTTTTTGTAATTCGTTAGGCTATAAATAATCTTTTTTTCAGTTGCTTTTGATCCATGAACTTTTTCTAAGCTTTGAATTCCCAAACCCCTGTTTATTACCTGTTCAATCAATGCCTGTTGCAACCAAACCCCACATGTATTTTTTTTACCTAATAGGATTCCAGTGAGGATGCAGATCTCTAATAAGTGGTTTGATCATCTCATTTCCATTACTCATAATGGCTCTGCTTAAGGTCATAATTTGGGAAATTTAAATTTTTTTCTCAGTCTGGCTAGTTGTGTTCAAGGTTTGAATGATGACTGTATGTAATTATAGATATACAAAGTTATTGCAATTGAACAAGCTGAACAAGGTTTTGCTTTCCAAGCATATTCATGTTAGTCTAACTTGTTGTGATACTCTCAAGATCAAGTTATTTTCTATAAATATTTTATTAAAATTAAACAAAAGTCTTATGTTTCTAAACTGCTGGACACATAGTATATAATGAACATTGTAAGCAAAATTAGAAATATACAGCTACCAAATACACAGCCTTTGTCGATTTTCGCAAAATGTTCGACTCAGTTGATCAAGCTGCCCTTTGGGACATCCTGAGGGTTCGCGGGATCCTCGAGGTTGCTGGTATCATGGCCGCCTGTACACTGATACTGTGAGTGCTGTGCAGAGTGGAGCAGGACCCCTGTATTTTCCCAGTTGATTCTGGGGTTCGTCAGGGTGTGTTCTTGCTCCTACTCTGTTCAATGCTTGTATGGACTGGGGTTGGGCAAAGGTCATGGGGTCCAGCAGTGGAACATCTGTTGGTGAGTTTTTCACGGATATTGACTTTGCTGGACGATGCTGTGATCTTCACGGAGTCAATGGAGGCTCTGATCGGGCTCTTGAGACTGAGTGAGGAGTCGGTGTCGAGCTTGAGTGTCCTGGATAAACCAAGATCCAGGCCTTCCAATTACCTCTTGGGCAGCCATCCCGCAGTGTGTCTGTTTGTGGAAGAGTGTTGACCTTGTTTAGAGGTTTTTACCTTGGCAGTGACATTCATGTCTCTGGTGACTCTTCCTATGAAGCCAGTTGACGATTGGGAGAGCATAGGGGGGCATGAGTTGCTGGAAAGGGTATGTGCGCTCCCAATATCTATCAAAGGACCAAGTCTTTTGAGTCCTGGTGCTTCCTGTCTTGCTATATGGTTTTGAGACAAGATGCTATCCAATGAACTGAGATGAAGACTGGACTCCTTTGGTACTGTGTTTCCCCGGGAAAATCCTTGGTACCTTTGGGTTTTGGGCGTTGTGTCGAATGAGCGTTGCTCCTGGGTCAGAATAAGGCACATTACCTGCATTGAGGAAGCACCCAGTTTACCTTTACGGCTAAGTGGCGTGTTTCCCGAGGTGATCCGCTCGTAAGATCCTCAATGTTGGGGACCGAGTGGCTGGACCGGGCCCAAAGGGGTCACCACATAACACCTGGCTCGGGCAGATAGAGGTCATTTCCAGAGGATGGGACTGGACCATCGCTGCCGGGGGATTGCAAACCGGAATCCCGAGTTGTTTCATCATGTAGTGGTGCGGCAGTGCACTGTACCAGTGCATGCTCCCCCAAATTGACTTGACTTGAACTATTTCATGTTTGAGTCTACTATATGCTTAAAATATCCTGAAAGCAGAACATCTTTTGCAGATACCAGCTATTACAAATTTTAATTTTTCCCAAAATAAAAAGTTTAAAATGCCTTTGAACCAAAAATCACATAATTTCCAACTTTCTTTTTTTTAATGTTGTATTTTCTAAGGTGGCACTTGCCACAGTGGTTAGCACTGCTACCTCACAGATCCAGCTCATTGTTTCTCATGCTTAGTTGCTCTCTTTGGAGCCTTCATCTTCTCCCCCTGTGAGTGTGAGTTTTTTTAAGGCTACGCTAAGTTTTCTCCCACATCTCAAAGGCGTATGTGTGTTTGTTAATTAGCAACTATAAATTGGCCTGGTTTAAGCATGAGTGTGGGTGTGTGCATGAGTTGGAATAGGATGGCCCCTAGAGGACTGGTTTCCCCACTTCCACCCGATGCTATGGCTGGAACAGGCTGCGGTCTTGTGATTTTAAATTGGATTAAGTGGGTTGAAGAATGTTAAGTTTTAACTCATAAATTAAGTCATATAAGGAAAATATATATAATATAGTTAACAATCATTAATTAATCCCAAATGCTTAAATTCACATCCATTTTTGTCAGATATTACAAGTTAATTAAAAAAAAAATAATTATAAATATTCTTGCAGATTCCCATACTGCACGTTGCTCTGAATTCAGTGAGAGGGAGTGAGGTTGCTATGGAAATCACAAGATAATCAGCTCTTCTATGCAGACATCTGCGCTTGATTTGATTGTCTGAAATCACATCAGTTCAAGGGGTGTGTGGGGTTAAATACAAATGTTACATTATAAACAAAAATTTTGTTAGCACTCATTATCCAAAAGAAAAATGTGAAAAACTTGGCAATTCTCTATATATATGCTTTCAGAAAAGGGAACAAAAATAGCTGGTAAATCTAAGATCAGTACAAATGATAAGCCTATTTATAATAGTTTGTCAAACATCTGAAATATATTCATGTACAACACATATTGAGTGAGACAAATCTTTAAAAAATAATTATGATAAGCATTTTTTTCAACAACCTAATATTTATCAAAAAAATATTTTAAATAGTTTCTTGTGTAGATTTTTAAATTCTGGGAACATTATGCTTTGAGATACTGCTTTCATTTTCTGAAAGGCAAAATAGGCTATTTGGCATGTGGTGAGATACTGGCTTTGAATCTCGGCCCAGGTACTATCTGTAAAGAGCTTTCCAACACTCTATCAAACGAGGGATAGTGGTTTAGGGTTTGGACTTCAAACCCTGAGGTTGTGTGTTTTAAATCCTGTTACTGACACTTTGTGACCATGAGCAAGTCACTTTACCTGCCTGTGCTCCAACTGGAGAAACAAAAACAGTTGGACAAATTGTAAATGCATACAGTGGAATGTTGATTCACCTACTTGCAAGCATGGTAGTCCAATATTTTCTAGTAGTCTAGCTTAATATATGTGGTAGTGGTTACCTGCAACTTTTATTTTGGAAGTTTTGTTGTACACAAACTAATTAGCACACTTGGAACAGAATACTTAGTAAATAGATGTTTTTAAAAGGGATTATGTCATGTTAATGTGGTCTTTTCCAATGTACACAAAATTATTTTATCGAAAATGAGCTGAGACACTGCTTTAATACTGTATTCTCAAAATTGTTTTTCATACCTAACTTAGACCTAATAAATAGTTTGGCCCCCAGGGTTACTGGGTGTCATACACCTTTAGTTGACTACAGCCAGCATATGTTTATACAACTGCATCAAAATTTGTTATTCCTACTATTTAGTGGGACCTAAATTAGAAGGATGAGGCTTAGGCCTGAAAAACCCTTTTCACATTCTCGGGTGTTTGGGCTAACGTAAGGAGTTTTTCACCACTCTAGGGTGCCCAAAGAACATATTGGTTGACAGTGAGCATCTTATTTTTTAAAGAGATTCATCTTCTGACCATTCTGCGACTATAGAAGGTAAGATTTGTTTGGTATGGAGTACAATCATCTGATTTCAATAAGGTCTACTATTATCTTTGCCTCAGTGTACATTTTTGTTTAAAACTTACATTTCATGAAATGACTCAGCCCGGCATCAGCATTTGTTAGATCTTGCAGGCTAATCAGTACTGTACAGTAAACAGTCGAATGTTATTGTCGTGCTTACTTTTTAAAATCTAAATTTATATTTGCTATGTCAAAAAACAAAGGGTCACTTTTATTGTGCTTTCTGGATACTTCAGCATACAGCATGGTACAGTATATCCTCTGTCTTGGTAGTGATTTGTCTCCTCCCCGCAGTCATCACTACTTTGGCATATTCTCCATATTTAATCCATTGAAGAAGTTCATAATGCTGCAAAATTATGATCCATTTCACTTGTAATGGTATTGAAGTAGTAGTGGAACAGTTTGTCATGTTCTTCAATTTTTAAAACCATAACAAAGTATTTATACCTTATTTATATCAAGGAAAACAATGAGAGGATACAATTAACTTTTGGGATTCTTGCCCTCACTACCCGGTTGCAATACACGTAACGTATAATTTCATTATATTGCTCACTGTGTATCTGTTAGAAAGTGGTTACAGCTTTTTTGGCTGCTATGAGCAGCTAAAGCAACACCCAATTTAAAGATTATACAAAAAAATGGGGTCTTCATTTTATCATAGTTTTTTTAATCAGGCGGCACGGTGGGCAGTGGAAAGCGCTGCTCCCCTGGGGATTAGGAGACCCGGGTTCCTTCCGGGTCCTCCTGCGTGGAGTTGCATGTTGTCTGCTGGGTTTCCTCCGGGCCTCGGTTTCCTCCCACAACCCAAAAGACATGCAGGTTAGGTGGATTGGCGATTCTACATTGGCCCTAGTGTGTGTTTGGTGTGGGGTGTTTTTGTGTGTGTCCTGCAGTGGGTTAGCACCCTGCCAGGATTGGTTCCTGTGTTGGCTGGGATTGGCTCCAGCAGACCCCCTGACCCTGTATTTGGATTCAGCGGGTTGAAAATGGATGGATGTTTTTAATCAGGAAACATTGCATGCACCAAGATCTGAAACATCTGGCAGTCTGTGGGCTTTGTGAGTCTGGTTTGGTCTTCCCGAATTAAAACTGGTAGTCCTAGAAGACCAGAATATAATTTTCCACTCCTGAAAAAGAAATCATGCCTGAATCTCTCAAATATTGTAAGTCATCTTGGATAAAGGCATCAGCCAAATAGTCAGTAATAATAAATTTCCATTCAAAATATATCCATCTATCCATTATCCAACCCGCTCTATCCTAAATACAGGGTCACAGGGGGTCTGCTGGAGCCAATCCCATCCCAAAACAGGGTAAGGCGGAAAAAAAACCTGGGCAGGGCTAGCCCACCAATGGCACACACCAACCCAAAGAGCACACTAAGGACAATTTGGGGTCGTCAATCCACCTACCTCGCTTTTGGATTGGGGGGAAACCAAGGAAACCCCGTGCAGACCCGGGAGAACATGAAAACTCCCGAGGGGGGACCGAAGCGCCCGTCTCTAACTGGACCGTACCACCCATTCAAAATATAAGCATGTATAATTCAGATAATGGCTCCCAAAACAGCCCCAGCTTAGTGTCAAGTGTGGGAGTGATTCTGCCTTATGATAGACTAGAATTGTAAATTTGTTCCGACCTGAGCTTGATGCTACCAGAATAAGAGTCTGCCCCTAAATCATCAATCTAATATGATGTATGGAAGGCTTTCATTTTGATTGTTATATTGGGAGATGGAATTCTGCTCAAGCGACTTACTAAAAAAAGACCTAAGGTTACAAAGTTATGACAACTTTTCTTTCTGAAAAAGGTTGTTTTTCTTCTTAGGAAACAAGTAGAAAAAACACAATGAGCATGTGTGGTACCATGTAATCATTAAGGAAGAAGTGATATCTGGTGAAGAAGATCTTTAGTAAGATGATACAAATGATACATTCTAAGGCAAACATTTCAAAGAACCAAATAAAGAAAATGTCAGAACTACGATTTCTGAGATATTTCTCAGTTTCAGGGAGTGATATCATGAAATGACAGAATATATTATGTGTGGAGGAAGGTATGTCTATATTTATTTATTTGCAGATAAAGCTATTATAATGTTAAAACTACAAGCAGTTAAACTGTTACACAGATTATATACAATCAATCATCAAGTCTACTAGTTCATCGGCAATATTTGCCTGCTATGGCCTTCAAAGTTAAAGTATTAAAATGAGCCTGGCTGTTACAAAGAACAACATTTTTTAACTCTAAGATTGTTGCTTTTGTTCTGACTTCAGCATATGGTTTTAATTTTAGTTAATCCAACCTTTTTTTAATTGAACCTCAGTGCCGAGGGAAAACCCGCTTTCTCATTTTTGGCTGACCTCCTACTACATCAATGCAACATTACCCTTTGTGCTTTTTGATTGCAACTACCTTGCTGCCTTTGATTGTATTGACCATGAGACTCTCTAAAGGGAGAGTTCCACTGGAAAAAACTGAAATCAAAAACATGTTTTTCCTATCTCTTTTTAGAAAAGATGGCAGTTTACTCAAGAGGGTAGAGTTTTCTGTATCCCCTGATTTGTGGTGTTCCTTCCACACATGTACTTGGCTCAACAACATCGACATGCTCGGGTTTTTGGGACATGCAGTCTAACATCTGGTACTGCAGGGTAATACTGCCCAGTGATCAATTGTACAGTATAAAAAGATTTTTTTGTATCCATATAAACAATACAATTTCAATAACTACTTAAAAACTTGAAATGTGTGGATGTCACCCCAATTTGAGCAAATGAACACATATAAAGCACAAATTTTCCGTCAAGTACAAAAACTTGATCCATCTTGTTTGACAATTTAACCTTGGGCGTTTTTACACAAACTATTAATTTTTTCCAGGAATTTCAGACTCGCTGAATATTTTAAACATAGATCATAATGTTTGTTCCCTAGGAAAGGAATCAACTGATTTGTTAGTGGAAGAAGACTCCATCCTGCATTTGAACCTAAGATCCAGGAAGAACACTGTGAATTCTGTTCTAGTCATGGACAAGTGGTCCAACTCTAATTTAAGGGTTATTGAATTCTCAACCATGTCAACATGTGCATTATAGTCATGGAAAAAGCGTATTTCCCAAGTATGCTGTTATGTGCTCTGGAAGGATGACAAGGTGGGCCTCAGTGTTACTGCTTCATGCTATTCAGTCCTTGTATCGACATATAGACAAAAATAGTGTGTCTGGCAGCAAGAGAGTCTCCCCGTTTTCATAACATAGTAGCAACCCTAGAGACAGCATAAAGGCCCCCCGCATCAATAGTTTAAACTTAAACACTGCCTGGTTGTGGGGGCAAAACAACAGATTTACAAGGAAACAAAATCCATGTGTGTCTGGTCAGATAAATCTCAGGAAGGTTCAAAGGAAAACCAAAATGTCTTTATTGAATCTTAAAACAAAAGCCAAAATTGAAAAACCACACAGAATTCTCCTACCGATAAGACTTCAGAAACTATCTACAGTATCTCCATCTTATATAGGTGGCAGAAAAAGGTATGCAGTGTATGTCACATGACGTTGCCGCAACCTAAACAACCCACACCCACGCAGTCACTTACCCGGGTCATTTGCTGGACCACGGTACAGGCAATCCCCACCTGCCTTAATTTGAAGCTTGAATTTCATGCTGGCCTGGGGAGAAAGTCGCCTCCACGAGCTAGGGAGCTAGCTAAGGGATCCGAGCTGTTATAATAACCAAAGTGCAAAACTGTGGACACACCCAAAAAGGAAACAACCAGAAGATGGTTACAAAAGAAATCGACTGTAAACTAACGCAAAACCAACAATGAATCTGAAAAATGAACCACCATAAGTCAAAAATTAAACCAGAACTAGATGGAAAACTATTAGCAGAATCAAGAATGAATTTGTAGTGTAAAAAATAAACAATCTTCAATACTTTATGTACGCTCACTGCATAGAGGGAAAACCCAAGTGTAAAACTGTGCTTAGTGCCTATATTTCCTTGTGAAGGTAAACCCCAACATCAAATCCTAAATTAGCAGATTAAAATTTCACATATGCAAAAAAAAAAAATGGCCCCAAATTGTAATAGGGGCAACTTTAAAAATAATAAAAAAAAAAGGTGAAAGCATCACCATAAACCCGACATGAAAACATTTTGAAAGCCAGAACCTAAAATCCAAAATTAAAAATAGCATGTGGGTTATTTTCAACAAAGTACAAAACCCAAATACAAAAAAAACAGAATTTGGACCCGAAGCTGTGGCCTGTTCAGTTAGACACTAAAGTAAAGGGGAACAAAATTCACTCAGTCCCAAAAAGTACAACACATTCAGGCACAATTATCTTAGACTCAGTAGTTGTCCAATATGGTTTTAATTTATTCTCAAATACATTTTGAAAATTACTGATAGGCCTAAAGGAGATACAGAAAGTTTTTCGATTTGTCAGGCTCCTTTAAATAAAGGAGCAAATGAATTGAAATAGCTTAGAAAACACAAAACACTCCCGTGGCATAGAACTTTTTTTAGAACTTGTTGATGTCAACGTGGAGTTAACAGGTATCACTGCCATAGGTTGGTTTTTTTAAAATTTATATAAATGGTTACAGTAAAAAAATCTAATAATTGGTACATTTACAGATAACTCAAAATTACATACAGCTAAAAACTTGGCAAACCTCTGAATAACTTTTACATGAAATGAAATCTAATGAGAAAAAAAATATACAGTATTTACACTTGGGGAATGGAACTATAGGTCTAAAAAATATTAATGGGTTGTAGCTATAGCGGGGCTGTCAAAGGAGGTTACCTTAAGCCAGTCAAGATTTGGGCTTCCTCAAAGGTAAACTGCAATCGAAACTGAAGCACAGTCCTGGTTCTGCATGGTGGAATCATAAACGTTATGCAAGCGATAAGAAGAAGTCTTCTTCATTTGCAAGGTTTTGCTGACTTAACACGGTTGTTATACATCCAGCTCTGTTAAAAATTAAACGCAATTAGTTGACTTCATTTGTTAACAAAAATTTGCTTCAATTTTTTGACAGTACAATATAGTAGTGCATAGGGTTAATCATCTTTAGAATTACAGTATATTTCTCAGCAGAGCTGGAAATAGTAACAATTTCAACACCCTAAACAAATTTAAATGCAGTAAATCCCCTTTTGTATCACGCTTGCCATCTGGAAAACAATTAAATGACCAGCTTCGCATTTCACTCGACAACGCTGAAACACAAAGCCTAGGCAGCTGAAAACTATTAAGGAAAAAGTAGAAAATGGGAAGCTTGAGACAAAAAATGGTCCCAGGGACTTGAGAACCTCACACAAACAAAGAACATGAATAACTGCTTCAGCAAAAAGTGGGGATAATCTGCCTCCTCAATGAGTGATTCTACAGAACATTACTGTACAATATATTAGAGAGCATTGATAATCTGGAACAACGTCAAATCCTTCCCTACATAGGCAACATAACCTACTTGATATTTATTATCTTTTAACTTTTTTAAATATTCACATTTTCAAAAGATTTTATTTTTTGTCAACCATTCCATATTACTTCTCAGGTGTACAAATACTTTATTTTGCCTGCTTTTCTTTCTTTCTTTCCAGTTATCCTATAGTAATACATATTTTCATAGATTTCCTGTAATAAATATTAGTAAAATAATAACAATATGTTAAAAACAGTGTATTGATTGAACAATTGAAACTGTTTTACATTACATAATCAATTATTTACCTATTTACTGAACCCACATTGACATTACAGATCCATGGCTTTCATTTATCGTTTTCCCCCGTTTACAAAAAGGGAGCAGTCTTAGTAATGAAGCCCCCCATTCCTTTCCCTAGCCCACTTGCCAACTCATATTGTGGGATCGCCCTTCCAGGACATCTAGGAGATATAATCCCCCCCAACAAGCCCTGGGTTCTTCCTGGTTTTCCTCCCAGTTTTTTGGGGCCCATAAACCACCACAGAGAAGGCGTCAGAGGCATCTGTGTGTGCCTCTCGGGATGCCTTTGCTTCTCATCCTTTCATATAAAGTATATACATTGTTAATGGATGGGACACATGGCTGATATGCCAGCCAGAAAGAACGGGACTCTTTCCAGCCAGAGGCCGTGTAATGGAAGGACAAGCGAGATGATCACTAGTGAATATTTCCTCCCCCCCTACACTAGATGGCAGCATCCCTGGATTAGGATTCTGACAGAGACACTCAGGCATCTGGGATCTGTAGTAACATTGGGCATCCTTACTGGGTTCTTGGGGGGCCCTTTAGGGGGGCTGCCCGAATTTATAATCCCCACTTTTTCAGAGACTTGTATTTGAACTACAGGTGCTTCCAGCAGTATGCCCTAGGAACAGAAGTTCTCCTGGGTCACAGATAAAAGCCCTCGATCTCAGCCAGGCATGCCAGAGTCAGGAGAGGAGTTGGACAGTGCTCTGCCTGGGAAGAGTTGAGGAGAAAGAAAAAGGGTTTGCTTTGCTGTATTTTGTTAAGAAGAAGAAGCCTGATAAAGATATCTTGTTAAAAAAAATATATATTTGATATATATATATATATATATATATATATATATATATATTTATATATTTAAAAAGTTAAATACTAAGCAGAAACAGGTTAAGATAGAAAACTGCACAAGAAAGACAATCAAACACAAAAGTGAGACAAACATGCCTGAAAAATATTGGGACGCAATGCCATGAAGTAATTCTTGCATTCCAAGTGTGCCCTCACAAAATACTAACTTATTTTATAAGATGTTCATATATAAATAAAAACTCCCCAGCTCCCCAGGCATCAGCTTTTGGTTGCTAAAGCTAAAAATATGGTTGCCATTTTTAAGCAGCCTATATTTGGCATATTTAAAGATGCTATACAATTAATACATATATCCAAGCAATAACGAAACCATAACATTTTTATCTAAATTATTTTAAAAATATTTTTAAATTGTTATCTTTGGATTTCTGGCATACCAAGCACTACCAGTAGAGCAGTTATTTTCATGTTGCTTGCAGATCCTTCAAAAAGTAATCAGTAACTCTCTGCTTGCTATGCTCATCCGTTTCCTCCCCTTTAGATTTTAGACTTCTTACACCAAGTGCAAGATAGCTATTTTCAAAATGGCAATTTGCTAAAAAAATATCCTTCATTTGCTTAAAGTGCACTGAATTTATTCCATCCTGCAATCTGTTTATAATCTTGCTTTTATGAATCTGTACCTGCAAATAAAAATGAACTGATTAAATAGGCCCTAAACTACCCGAGTTGGCTTAATAAGCTATCCTTGATCCCAATAAAATGAACAACTTACCTACTTCTGACAGCATTCTGCCATCTTAAAGGTATAAGCGACAGATCACAGCAACAAAAACAACATAAGGTTCCTTACAGGTTGCAATAATTATCAATAATTTAAACATTTTAAACACAGTACAATGTTACATATTTTAATCAAGTCACAATACATATATAAACCTTGTTTTATCCATCCATCCATTATACAACCCTATATCCTAATCCAGGGTCCGGGGTCTGCTGGAGTCAATCCCAGCCAGCACAAGTCACAAGGCTGGAACAAATACCATGGCACCAACCACAGGGCACACACACCAAAAAACACACCCTAAGGACAATTTAGGATCACTAATGCTCCTAACCTCCCTGTCTTTGGACTGTGGGGGGAAACGGAACACCTGGAGGAAGCCACGCAGACACACAGAGAACTTGCAACCCGCGGGCCAGGAACAAACCAGGTCTTCTTCTTGAGGCATGCCACTTCGCCAATGCCCAAATGAAAAAAAAAAACCCGGAAAGTCATTCACAA
>NW_024377468.1:0-47082 GCF_016835505.1 Polypterus senegalus
TTTAAATTAATAGATTGCTGCTTCTAGAGTAGGCATGTGGTGGTTTAAAATCTTAAACCCCAGCTTTGAACTTCAGTCTTATTTAAACTGCAATTTTAAAGTGGCAAAGCATGCAAAGGGAGCACAAGCCTGTCCTCCACATTTTTGCCTGTAATGGATTAGTTTCATATCTGCCTTGTGCACATTGACACAAATGCATTTTAATGTCATTACTCAACACTTAGCAGTAACTAGAGAAGAAAAACAGCCTTATCAACAGTAATCATGGCTAAATGTCAAAACAATAAAAGATCATTAGTCCACACAGCTGCTTAACTTAAAAATGAGCTCTCATATTTGAAAAATATCAAGGAAGTATCATCTTTTTGCAGCCATACAGTGAACCTGTATGAGCAAAAGTTGGAATGGCTTTTTTACTGAGCTTGGTATATAGTTCTATTCAAATGGTGCTAACCAGTAAGTCAACTAAGTGTTTTGCTTTGCATTGTACCTTCCTGATCTTTATTCTATAATCAAAGTAAAATAAAGAAAGGAGAACATTGCAACAAACAGATATAAAAGCCAAATCTAGAGAGAAGAGCATTGCCATTTAAAATGCATAAAGAATTTTCAGTTTCCATCCATAGACTCTACAATTTAACTTTCATTTTATGAATCCACTTGAAAATGCAAAGTGAATTCCACAGCCTAGTGATCCAGCTCAAATGTTCTGGGTTTGAATCTCAGTCCATTTGCCCCTGTCAGTACAATTGGTCCCTTCTTCCTATCTCTATCTGGAGTTTTCTCCAGTGTTTTTTTTCCACATATCTCAGGGTACTTAAGTTATAACTCTAATTTGGCTTTATTTGCATGAATGTGAGTGTATGCACGAGTGAGCCCTGCAATGGTACAACAAAGTAGCTTCCATTTCTGTACCGAATGCTGCCAGATTAGCTTCTAAAGCCCACAACACTGACCTAGAATAAGTTGGTTCAAAAAGGATGGGATGGGATGGGCTTCCATATTCAATCCATTTCCACAGGAACACTAATGTGCTTATTTTATAACCCATTTAAAAAAATTGTTGTAGTTTAATTATGCAGAGTTAATATTATTAACTGCATGTGGGGGTAAGAAGAGTTCAAGGCCTTACAAAACATATTAAGTGACACAGTCTGCTATTACCTGCACAGTCTTTATCTGCTGTTTCTAGCAGGTGTAATCATGTCATTAAAAACACCCCGGTGACCGAGGAATGTGCCAGTTTTTATAGGTTTAGCTCTCTGAAGTGCAAATTATCCCATCAAAGCAAAGTTAAAAACAAGAGACAGCTCCCCTCTGCCATAATGTGTAGGGCTGAATTTAATCGCAGTGGTGTAGGAGAAAGTATATGAATCAAAAGTCTGTTTACGATCATTCATTTGGAATTATCGTAAAAAACACAATTTATGGGGGTTCAAACCTGTATTCCTCCCTTAGCTACACCTCTGTCTTAAAGCAAATGACAAATTCCTGTGTGTAAGAACATTTATGTAGCATTGATTTAAGGTGGGGAAGATGTGCAGCCAGATTTAGAGTCCTCTGCCTTTTCAGAGAGTGCCGTGACCTTCAGCAGTATCTTTTCTCATTTTGGACAGTGTCCTACTGCTTAATATTAATGCCAATATCTACTATAGTACTGTGAAAAACTGGAATGACGACGATAATCAAAAGCAACAGCGCACTTTACCAGTTAGAAGGCTATATTTGCAGTCACACTTTTCCAGATACTGCACTAATGACCAAAGAAAACAGAAAACATGTACATATGTTTACTTATGGCAATGTTTAAACAATATATTTATATTGTGTTCTCATGTATTAGTAAATTAGCTAATCATAAACTTAGCTCAGCTTTGACAAAGACATTTTATAGTCTATCTTCCCAACCCCTACATTTCCATTTATATGAAATTCCAGGGAGTAAGTAACCTACTTTAATTGTAAACTTTGTTGAGTTCTAACACCAACATTGTTCGTAAAAAACTGTCCCTCACATCAATTTGCATATTTGCATCCCCAATAACAGAACACTACCTAAATTTGGCATTTTTAATTAATGTTAAATAAAACTTGTAAGTGCTAGAAATCATTGAAATATACATGGCAGTTTGAAGATAACAAGCTAAAATACATTTATCTACAAAAAACAACATTGAGCAACACATTTCAACATATTCCTTACAAATGTCAGCATTATGTAAAACTCTGTCCATCCTGGGCTGCAGCTGGCATCATTAAATTGAATGCTACTGTATGTATGGCCTTGAAGTGGGCTGGAGACATTTTCAAAATCCTTATCTCATAAGCATTGCTAGGGGTTTCTCTGTGTGGTCATTCTGATGCCAAATTGTCCCAGCTGTCCCAAGTTCCATCCTTGGAACAAATAAAGTTCTGTCTATCTCTCTACCACACAAACCAAATACTACAAGTCTTTCTTAAAATAAAAGTCTGCAAAACCCCTTTACCTTAAGTACCAAAGTCTTATCTCAGAGACTGTCAAAGTTCTGCAATGTGATGCCCTATGAAACACTCAGATGTTCACACATTCTGCCATTGCCTATGCTCCTCCAGATGCCTAAACAAATTTGAAATAATTCCTCCCATGCAAAGCAAGTATGTTCATATCTTTTTAAAACTTCTTTTAATTCTTCCAGTGTGTATTTTACAGGGTATGAGCAACCTAAATAAATTGCCATGTATTACAAGAGAAAGACTAGGACATGGTATGAGGTTCCAGTAATAAAGTACGTCAATGATCAGATTTACCCTTGCACTCAAGTAAATGTGTCCATACTTTTGTAGAATGTGTTCTTTTCATATGTGAATAGTGTACTATCATGACATGTTGCCTTTTATGCTAGGAGAGGCGCCATGTTTTCTGGTCAAGAATGACTAAGTACTTCTTAACAGGAAAGGGTTTACTGCTGTCAAATCCGACACACCATCTGCTATCATTTCCCTGTGTATCTGCATAGGCCATATCACAAATATTAAGATAAAACAGACAGAGAATGACAATAATCTGCAGGCTTTGTATTCATCAGCTTACACTCATTAAGCCAGGATGGTGGGCATTTCACATTCTGTTTTGGAGGGTGGTCTCACTGCCCCACATTATGCAGGAGAAGCAGCCTGAATGAGCACTTTGTTATACTAGTAAGACAGGAAGCATGGACAGCATGAATAACTAAATAACTTTGTACTCATCTGTAAATAATTCCTCAAACAATAATATTGTTGAAATATTTGAAACAATAGTTTTTTCAGACATGACATTGCCAAAACTAAGAACTGTCTCCCTTGGATAATAATGGATTTTCCAACAAATATTCTGTATATGAAGGAACCTAAGAATTGGTATAGACATGAAGACTTTTCTTCACACTATACTACCTCTCTCTAAGTTTTTTGCTAGACCATAGATTATACATTCTTTGAATTCTTTCAGAACTAACACTCCTGAATGCTGTTGACTTCAACCAGGAAACTTTAGAAGGAACAAACATCTACCAGGATGTTCTCTTTGTGGACACAGCAAGCATGCTCTGTTAAAATGTTAATGCCTCTAAATGTAAGCATGTGGTACAACTGGGCAGGTCAAACCATATCTCATTGCCATCTATAGCTCTCTTATTATCCTCCTTGTTCTTGTGTGAGTTTGTGGGGTTGTGGAATGTTGTGGATTGTTATAATTTTTATGTTTCTTGAAGTTTTTTAGTTATTATTTCTCCTTATTTTTATTTCTCACGTTCTTCCATGAAAACCCTGAATACAATGAGGACTGATTGAGGTAATTTATGTTAGGTAGAATACCTAGAGGGGGCTGGGCAGTCTCGTGGCCTGGAATCCCTGCAGATTTTATTTTTTCTCCAGCTATCTGTAGTTTTATTTGTTTTTTCTGTTCTCCATGGCCATCGGACCTTACTTTCATTCTATGTTAATTAGTGTCCCCTAATTTTTCTTTTTCTTCATCATGTAAAGCACTTTGAGCTACATTGTTTGTTTATCTAGCAATTGTGCTATATAAATAAATGTTGTTGTTGTTGGGGACAAATTGAGTATTATCTATCTATCTATTGAAAACCTCACCTTAGTATTCTAAAGGGGCTGTTTGTTGTTGTGACTACTTGCATGTGTATGTTTGCCTACCAGTTTTTGTTTCAGCCTCACAGAGGGATACATTTGTAGTAGGAACCTTTATATTGAGAAGTGTCACAAGCCTGGTCCTGCAAATGCAATTGTACCTCCAGAAAAGGCTTCACTAAGGCTAAATTCATGATCCTTGAGTTTTGGGAAGTCCTCAGAAAGGCCTAAGCAGACTTCTGCTTAGATATTCTTTGTAATTTAGAATTACCTTTATGTGTGTGTGTGGGTGAAGAGGTTGTGGAATACGGTTTAAGCTGGAATGACCAAAACAGAAAAAGATCAGGTAAGCTCCAGGAGTTTGTTTCATTTTCACTGTAAGTTAAACATCACCGAATCTCACAGAAATATATTGCGCCTTTGCTTGTAATGATGTAACCACTGTAAGAGATGTAATGAAAGTGGGTGCCCCAGCTGTCCATGAGACCAACTTCATCAGATCCTATCATATGAAGCCTGAAAACAAAGAGTCATGAATTAAGAACATTTAATTTCGGTAGAATGCCTAGTGGGGTTTGGGTGGTCTTTTGGCCTTGGAACTCCTGCAGATTTTGTTTTTCTCTCCTAACTTTTCTCGCCTAACAGAAGTTTGTTTTGGTTTTTTTCTGTCCTCTCAGCTATCTGACCTTATCACTGAACTCGTCTTTAGAGACTCACAACATGGCACTGTATATAAGGACTATGCTCTTCTGCTTTCTATTTTTTCTTTCTTTGTCGCTTAAACTTTAATATTATTGCCAATACTTATTTGTTTTACTTTTCTTGTAACTTTCTCTTTGACAGCTTGTAAAGTACTTTGAGCTGCATTGTTTGCATGAAAATGTGCTATATTAATGAATGTTGCTGTTGTTGTTCAGATGTGAAGAACATAACTAGCTTCTATTAGCATGATAAGTGATGCTACTGTTATTTGAAATTTTGAGGTCATATGTCAACTGGCAGAAGAAAGAATAAAAGCAGGAGAACAGTGATTGTGAAAGTAAGAGGGAAAGTTCAAGCTAGTAGTAGGGCAGATTGGATGGCCCACCCATCAGGCAGCACACGGAATAAAAGACAACTATCCAAAAATCCTTTTGCATCAGCCAAACTGGCAGTAGAAGATGTAGTAACTATTTCCAGTCTTCACTGAATATATTTGCATTAATATAATTTTTCATTTTTTCTTTCTTCATGTCCAATTAAATTATGTGACTAATGATTGTAGAAAACAATACATGCAAAGAATAAAAAAAAAAATCAGACGGAAGGAAGAAGCACAATAAAAAATATTTGATTTCGGAATTGCCCACTTCTTGAAATTTTAATTGGCAGGCTTACACAACATCAAGCCTTTAACCTGTGCCAAGTGCCCTCAATCATGTTCACATTGGCATATGATGGCTAAGCAGGCACACGGACATTTACAAACCTGTTGAGACGTATGCCACTATTTACATTGTTAGAGGATGACGGTTTAAAAGAACAAACAAAAACTAAAAGCAGAGGACAAATGCAAAAATATAATTTTAAAAAATAGGAAGCAAAGAACATATACACTAGCAGAGAAATGCTAGATGAGCTGCTTGAGATTTAGTACCTGCTGACTTCTGAGAGAATCCTTAATTTCTAAATGAAGTTGAACTGAAAATGGGCTACCTGTAATGGTAGGATAATTATCAATGCCTAGCAACTGGTGTGAAAAACTATTTGCCCCTTCCTGATTTCTTATTCTTTTGCATGTTTGTCACACAAAATGTTTCTGATCATCAAACACATTTAACCATTAGACAAATATAACACAAGTAAACACAAAATGCAGTTTTTAAATGATGGTTTTTATAATTTAGGGAGAAAAAAAATCCAAATTTACATGGCCCTGTGTGAAAAAGTAATTGCCCCTTGTTAAAAATAACCTAACTGTGGTGTATCACACCTGAGTTCAATTTCCGTAGCCACCCCAGGCCTGATTACTGCCACACCTGTTTCAATCAAGAAATCACTTAAATAGGAGCTGACTGACACAGAGAAGTAGACCAAAAGCACCTCAAAAGCTAGACACCATGCCGAGATCCAAAGAAATTCAGGAACAAATGAGAACAGAAGTAATTGAGATCTATCAGTCTGGTAAAGGTTATAAAGCCATTTCTAAAGCTTTCAGACTCCAACGAACCACAGTGAGAGCCATTATCCACAAATGGCAAAAACATGGAACAGTGGTGAACCTTCCCAGGAGTGGCCGGCCGACCAAAATTACCCCAAGAGCACAGAGACGACTCATCCGAGAGGTCACAAAAGACCACAGGACAACGTCTAAAGAACTGCAGGCCTTACTTGCCTCAATTAAGGTCAGTGTTCACGACTCCACCATAAGAAAGAGACTGGACAAAAACGGCCTGCATGGCAGATTTCCAAGACGCAAACCACTGTTAAGCAAAAAGAACATTAGGGCTCGTCTCAATTTTGCTAAGAAACATCTCAATGATTGCCAAGACTTTTGGGAAAATACCTTGTGGACTGATGAGACAAAAGTTGAACTTTTTGGAAGGCAAATGTCCAGTTACATCTGGCATAAAAGGAACACAGCATTTCAGAAAAAGAACATCATACCAACAGTAAAATATGGTGGTGGTAGTGTGATGGTCTGGGGTTGTTTTGCTGCTTCAGGACCTGGAAGGCTTGCTGTGATAGATGGAACCATGAATTCTACTACCAAAAAATCCTGAAGGAGAATGTCCGCCATCTGTTCACAACTCAAGCTGAAGCGATCTTGGTGCTGCAACAGGACAATGACCCAAAACACACCAGCAAATCCACCTCTGAATGGCTGAAGAAAAACAAAATGAGTGGCCTAGTCAAAGTCCTGACCTGAATCCAATTGAGATGCTATGGCATGACCTTAAAAAGGGCGTTTCATGCTAGAAAACCCTCAAATAAAGCTGAATTACAACAATTCTGCAAAGATGAGTGGGCCAAAATTCCTCCAGAGCGCTGTAAAAGACTCATTGCAAGTTATCGCAAACGCTTTATTGCAGTTATTGCTGCTAAGGGTGGCCCAACCAGTTATTAGGTTCAGGGGCAATTACTTTTTCACACAGGGCCATGTAGGTTTGGATTTTTTTTTCTCCCTAAATAATAAAAACCATCATTTAAAAACTGCATTTTGTGTTTACTTGTGTTACATTTGACTAATGGTTAAATGTGTTTGATGATCAGAAACATTTTGTGTGACAAACATGCAAAAGAATAAGAAATCAGGAAGGGGGCAAATAGTTTTTCACACCACTGTATGTATATTATGGTGAGGAATTAATATCTCACATGGTGGGGGGCATGATCCATGGTGTGGACAAGAGGAAAATGTAAAAAGCACTCTTTCCATTTCAGGCCTTTATGTTTTGTTTTTGTTTTTTTTTTTATTCTGTTGGTTGCTTTACATTCTACAGTCCAGCAAACAGGTTGTACCATTCCCGTTAAGCAAGAAGCTTTCCATATGTACTTTAAACTTTGTTGTCCTCCTGAATAGTAATAATGCTATTGATCAGCTAAGCTAGCAAAACTGAAACTGTAGCAAAACAATTGGTGGAAAGTGATATCAGATTTAAAAGGGAGTGCAGAGCACAGAAGGATGCGTAAATTAAAAATATTTGTATAAAATAGCTAGATTTCCACCATATTGTTTACCTAAATTCCCACATATGTTAAAAGGCAGTGGTGCAACATTTCAGCAAAAATGTAATTTAGAAAAAAAATTAAAGGAATGCACAAAAAACACCTACCCCAAGTGTTTTGTAGTGATAACCAATAAAAAATTAAACTTGTTTTAAAGGAGAAAAGGAATAAAAAAGATTTTCATAGACAGATGGTCTATGGAGACCAACAATGTACTATGTTAAATAAAATTAAAAATGTCGATGGGGGTAAAAAAAACTCTTATTACTTGTATCACTTAATTCACATCTCAGATATCTAGTCGTTTGTTTACAATTTACAAAACAGGATTCACATTCACATGAGACTGAGCTTTTCAAATACAAATCTATCTCATCCTCTCATTCATTGGTCAGTCTTCAATTCAAAAATGTAATCCTGTGTGAATGCCTTTTCTGGAAGTGTTTATTTTAAAAAATTGAAATTGAAAAAATTGTTTGTGTTTTGCATCTTGTCAGAATAAACTGACATGTTGATTACACATGATTTTTTTCCATAGTTGTTTTTAATATCCTTTACTGTTATATCATAAACTTTTTACTTTCTTGTATACGAAGTATAGGGAAAGTATTGTAATCATCAAAGATTCAATGTTGAGATTTTGATGAATCTCAACATTTTAGACCTCCTTGACTTTCTCGTAAACAAAGCACAGGGAAAGTATTGTAATCCTCCAAAAATTTCATTTTGAGACTTTGATGAATTTTGACATTTTAGACCTCCGAGTCCGTAAATACCATTTTTTTCTAATTTTGTCTGTGTATGTGTGTATGTAAACATGATAACTTAAAAATGCATTCACAGGTCAACCAAATTTTACAAATAAGTATTATGTACAAAATTTAGATTTCTATCAACTTTTGGGCTATTTCCATTAACCTGAAGTGGTACTTTACCTTTTTTCATGCAGCTGCAGAGTCCGATTTATTTAACTTTACTTTCATAGTAATTGTTCAATATATTATTAATTTTAATTGGTTTTGTTGTTGATGATTCTTTAATATGCATAATAAAAATGTAATTATTGTCTTGCAGTTTACTCCTCAAATATCCATCCCCATATTCTAAGTATTTGAGAAAGTCTAGGGGAGTCCACTCCCTAATTGAAAACATGAGACAAAACATTTTTCTCAGTCATCACTACAAGATACATGAGATAAGTAGCACATAAAAAATGTGTTTGTGTGGAATATTCCTTTAAAAAGTCATGCCCCATTAGTAATATTTCAGCAGTCAACTTCCCAAGCAGAGGTGTCAAATTGGCAGAGCAAATAAAAATGACAGATTTTATTGTTTCAAAGCATCATGACAAGAATGTGGTCCTGAGCCGAATGTGCATGGTTTTCTACCTGTCCCATCCATTTTAAATACACAATCTGCTGATGGTGGGAGGTGGTGGAGAGATGTGAGAGTAGGTTTTAGCCACATTTACAACAGTAGTTTTATTGGCAAAGTCTGGTCCTCTGTTGTATCATATAACTCTAAAATAAATAAATAAATTAAAGTAAAACTGTATTTTCATTTTAGCTTTAAGGAAACAATGATCTACTATTGTTCAACTTTAAGACCAATCATGTATTCAGTAAAGCATAATAAAATGAATTAGAACTTTGGCTCAAAAATAACTATTTTCATTATCTACAATTAATCAAGAACAAATATCCAAGTGCAATGGTGAAATGCAGTTACTGTACTGTGATATAAATATTAAAGCATTACCAGTTACAAAGAGAAAAATACTGAAGAAGAGATATGACTTAGCAAGTTGTATGTTAAGTTTGTATAGCTTTTAAACTAAAGATGCAAAATACTATTTAGCATAACTTACCTAAAACTGTACAATGGTTCTGATATCCCTGGAAGAAAATGACAGCTATGCTTCAAAAGTTATCTTCTTAAAAATTAGGCCATTGGCTTGTGAAGTTATGTATCAGCAGTGAATGCAAATATGACTACTTTTGTCTGAAGGAGAAAGAACAGCAAGTTCTACAAGTGGGCGAAAAAATACTCTGACCTGTACAAAGAAAAAAAGTAATCCCATGCAGAATTTCCTAATCTGTATTTTATCATTCTGGGCGATGTCTGAGCAGGTCTGTTTCCACAGACATTTACAAGAAGAAGGTTGTAGTTAATTAGCATGTATGTTTTCTCCTAATGAACAGACAGCAGACACTTACTAAAAAAGACTGGGGAAAATTGCAATGAGAATTTAGAAAGGAGAATTTGCTAGTCCGAGTCTACGTCCACACTACTACATTTTCTTTTACAAAATGTATTTTAAATGAAAATTATCTCCATCCACTCTAGTATATTCATATCATTTACGAATGTATCTCTGTCCACAATGAAAGTACTTGAAATGAAAATAACATAGATATTCACCTTTTCATTGGGCATGCGCATGTTGGTAGAAAAATCATTGAAGGGATAGTTACATTTCTGGCTACAGAATTTATAATGAAACTATAGTGACCAATCCCAGTGGGTTGGACAATGACTGACTGACTATAGTGGCCAGTAAATTATTTTCCTTTTGCACAAGTATGTAGCATTCAAATTGTACAGAATTCAAGTGCCAAAGAAAACAACTCTCCTGTGTCCAGTATATTGCAAGATGGCTTTCTTCAATGAAGGGTGACCAGTCAGAAAATGGGATGCTCTAATGAGAATGATCCAAACAACAGGAAAGGATTACATAATAAAGAAGGACAAATTAGAGCACAATTACAGCCTGCAGTTTGAAAAGCCTAAATTTGTAACATTCAATTTGCAACATTTAGCTGACATTTTCAGAGGTAGACAACTCTGAAGAGCTTTTTCAGAAGTCTTCATTTTGGGGGTTAAATTGCTGAGGTCAAATTTTCTCCAGCCTTTGGAGTTTTTTTTGTTTTTTCTGTCCACCCTGGCCATCGGACCTTACTCTTATTCTATGTTAATTAATGTTGACTTATGTTTATCTTTTATTGTGTCTTCTATTTCTCTATTCATTTTGTAAAGCACCTTGAGCTACATTTTTTTGTATGAATATGTGCTATATAAATAAATGTTGATTGATTGATTGATTGATTGAGGTAGTATGGGCAAAAAAGTGAAAATGGAGACTTATGTCTGCATTCCTAAATGAAAATGTAGTATGTGGACGTAGTCTGAGTATTTTCTTAGGTAGAGTTTGGTATTTCATTCATACTTCCATTTTCTAAAATTCTTTAAACTTTGAAGTGTCATGGTGATGCGCTTACTGAAGGTACTGTAAATCAAAAGCATCAATGAGAAGACACTACAACCATAACGCTATAAGTATGATTTTGCCTGTGTGCATGTTGTTTGTATTGTTTTGTTTAAATCTCTTTATTTTTGCTTCCAATAACTACTAAGAAAAACAAATGCCCTTAATGAAACAAAGGCTGTATCGCCCTAGACCTGCTTGCACTGAACCAGTATTTAAATGCATCTTCAGTTTCTTAGATTTTTTAAGAACAAACACCAAAAATAAGACAACTTATAAAACATGTAATCTTAAAGTATAAAGTCTTTTTCTTCCAGGCTTTGAGTCTCTGTCAGTGGACTGGCCAAGTGTCCATTTTGTAGAGCTGAAATCTTGAGAACATATGATAACATTATAAAATTCTGTGCCAGTTTTGAAGATCTAGCCAACAATTCTCCTCTTTAATTCTAATTCTAAAGTGCAAATACATCTTCTGACACAGGCAAAGGACAATTCAGAAAGATAATAACCTCTTCAAAGGATGAGGTGAGTGTGATTACATACTCGCTTGCCTTCCAAATCAAATGCTGGTCTGAAGGTCTCCATTTAGCAGTGAACTTTGAGTTTCAGTTGCATCATTCATCATCCTGGTTTTATCCTGCCTGCTATCGCTTCTTTCTATATCATCTAACCCTCCAACCCTCTTGATGCAAAGGACATTCTGAAAGCTCTTCTTAAAGTTTTCTGACAAGAAAGCATAGAGGATAGGGTTGGCACAGCTGTTGGCATAGCCAAGAATGACTACAAAATCAAACATGCCCTTCATCACAGGTGTGGTCTCAAGGGAGCATGTCACTGAAGTGACATTGAAGACATAGAATGGCAGCCAGCAGAAGACAAAAACTGCAACCACAATGGACACCATCCTGGTTACCTTTCTCTCTGACTTCTTTCTCTTAGAGGATCCAACTCTAATGCCAGAGGACTTTACCTTAATGATGATAAACAGATAGCACAGACAGATGACAGTCAATGGTAAGAAAAAGCCCAGGAAGAAAGTATAGAACATGAATCCAGTGTAGTATGCTTCTGGGGGATCAGGCCAGACAATAGTGCAGCTACTTCTGCCATCTTTTATTCTCTGACCACTATAAATTATGATGGGCAAATTGACAAGCAGTGAGAGTCCCCACACTGCACCATTTATCATTTTGGCCACTCGAGGTTTCCTCCATTTTGTAGACTTGATAGGATGAACCACTGCTAGGTACCTGTCGATACTCATGACTGTGAGACAGAAGATACTGGTGAATTGATTTAATCCATCCACTGTTATAACAACTCGGCAAAGGGCCTGACCAAAAGGCCAGTGGACAAGGGCCAACTGAATTGCAATGAAGGGTAAGCCAAGCATGAACAGCTCATCAGCAATAGCCAAGTTGAGGATGTAAATATTTGTGACTGTTTTCATCTTGGCATAGCGCAGGATAACATAAATGACCAGTGTGTTCCCACTCAACCCCACAGCGCACACTACAAAATACATAAAACTGATCACTGCATTGCTTGTTTTGTCAATATTTGGATCGGTTATGTTTTTTGTGCCATTGTTGGTAGCATTCACAGAGTCGGTTTCCATCAGAAAACTGGTGTACGTCCAGGAGTAGGTAGAGTTGGGAGGCAGTGGGGATGTCAAAAACAACATGGTGTCAGTTTCTTTCAGGGAATGTTGATGGGATCGATGCAGTGCCATTCAACCTAAAATATGGTTAAGAAGAGAAAATGTATTATTATTGGAGATAGAGATATGAACCTTATACACGCAACTTTCCAATAAAAATGTCACAGCAAAATCCTCAAACTATAATGAACTCGTCTGAAATTATATTTAAAGCAAGAGGGCACTTAACTTAATTTAACCTTACTGGAACCATAACATATAAGCAAATGTGTTCCTATCCAATTAATTTGAACATGTTACTGGCAGAGGTAGTCATAAGGGACCAAAACAGGAGAAGCTTATGACAATACAAAGCAAAATATATAACTTGAAACTCAAAACAGGCTGTAGTCAAACTCAAAACAATAAACCTACAGTTGGGTCCATAAGTATCTGGACAGTGACACAACTTTTATCATTTTGGCTTTGTATGCCACCACAATAGATTTGAAAAAAAACAATCATTGTGTGACTGAAGTGTCGAATTTCAGCTTTAATTTAAGGGGTTTACCAAAAATAATGTATGAGCCATTTAGGAATGACAGACATTTTTCTGCATAGCCCCCATTTCCAGGGTCTCTAAGGTTTTTGGACATTTGATTGACAAACTGTTCCATAGCCAGATGCACGCAGTTTCTTCATTATCTCATTAACTATTAAGCAGGTAGAAGATCTGGAGTTGATTTAAAGTGTGGAATTTGCATTTGGAAGCTGTCATTGTGAAGTTTCAATATGAGGCCCAAATAGCTGTCCATGCAAGTAAAAACAGGACATCATTAAGCAGAGAAAACAAAACAACCCCTTTAGAGAGATAGCAGAAACACCAGGGGCCTCGTGCATAACGCCATGCGTAGAACTCACACTAAAACATGGCATAAGGACAAAAGCAGAAATGTGCCTACGCACAAAAAAATCCAGATGCATAAATCTGTGCGAATGCCAACTTCCACGTTCTTCCGCTCCATAAATCCCGGTCAGAGTAACGCACGTGCACTTTCCTGCTGCCACTCCCCAAACTCCTCCCAGAATTATGCCTCTTTGAATATGCAATTCAATATAAACAGCCCTTAGCTCAGCGTTTTGTGAAAAGGCAATGGCAAAAATACAGGGGGAAATAGAAGAATTTCAGCGAATACCAAGTGGAGGCAAGGAGAACTTATTATTTGTTGGTTTAAACAGTGGTATAAACAACAAAAGGAAATCGATCAAGAGACATAGAGTGTTGGAGAAACTCGAAAGCTGAAGTTTACAAAGTCGCACAGTGCCCGAAATAAAAAAGAAGTTGTCAGATATCAAAGTCGCCATGAAAAGGCAAGTCATAGCCCACCATCTGAGTGTCATATGAAAGCTTATTAGGGTACCGAGAAAAGAAAAAAAAATAGGGACACAGTGGTAAAAAAGCACAAAATGTCAACTTTAATCTCAAAATTTCCACTTTAATCACGTAGTTTATTTTGTCATTAAAGTAGAACATCATAAACTTCATCTTAAAATTATTTAATTTACTAGTTTCTCAAATACCATCGTAACTAAAGTAGCACGTTAAATGCTTTGTTTTGTATGTGTTCTTCTATGTTCTCTGTGTGTATGAATCACTAGGTGCTTCTTAACGGGCTTTCGCTTCCTCCGACAGGACACAGAATCCATTACATTTGTGATATTACAACTTCCTGAATAATTTAAATTCTAAGATGTATACTTGATATCATTTTCATGATGATAGGAATTAAAGCATGTATTAAACATGGGAACACGGTGGTGCAGTTATGATTGCTGCGCAGTGTGCGACCATCAATGAAAAAATTTATTGCAGCAGTACTGTCTTTTTCAAACATAATAACCCCCAATTCCTGTCCTTCCTTTTCTTTCTCCAAATACCTAATCGTCATGCAATCAGCTCTGTAATAAACGTCAAGTCATCTGTAAGCTGAGAACGCCGATTCTTCAAAACTTTTAAGGAACATTGAAATATCTTTGTAGTACATGTTTAATTATTCTATCCATCTATCCTTCCAGTGTCGTGCCAGCCCCAGCAAGAATACAGCGTAAGGCAGGAACAATCCATGAACAGAGCACCAGCTCCTCGCTAGCTCTGTGAAACCGTGTCCTCACATGTTTATTTATTAACAACTAGCTGATTACTCAGTGCTCACTGAGTGCAAGGGAAAAAAATAAAGTGTAGTGTATAAATTATTAAACAGTAAAACATTAACATGTAAGAAGTAAAGATACATTGAGCAGTACTGGAGTGCTTTAGGGTAGAGTACATTTTAAAGGTGCTATAACACAACAGGTAAGTAGCACTAACAGCAGCTTAAATGTATTTGGATCATCTCTCAGGAGCAGATCCCTTGTGAAAGGCGCTACACGACCGCTGTGGTATAGAAATTACATTTTCTGTGCAATCCTGCAAATTTCTGCCTGAGAACCTTGCACTCACTATGTGCCTGTGATTTAAGAGAAAAATTATTCTGAGAAATGTGGACACTGCCCTTCCGTGCTTAACGGGCAGAAGATCCAAACAATTCCCAAGTCCAAAACTTAACATGAAGAGGTCGGTACATCTTCTTAGATGTAAACCTTCCATCTTCTTAAAAGAATTTATCACAAAAGGAATCTTGAATGTTGTGGGGTTTTAGTGACCTGAACTCACCTTAAGGGAAAGTAAGTAGTCATGAAGTGCAATTTACAAAGAGAGTCCTGCTTCGATGGCACTGATTAAACTCATTTGCAAAGATTTCCACCCTCCCAGGAGCCAAAGCATCACAAACAGTGTGAGAAGAGAGGACGCCGCCCGAAACTGTGAAGCTCTCGACCTGGCAGAGCAGCCCTACATTCCGCACCTCCGAGCGTCCACTTTGTTCTCATGACTGCTTGCCGCTGAAGGTGGTGTCGTCTTCACATTCTTTACAGCTCGGCGCAGTTAAAAAGTAGAAAGACGCAAAGCTGTTTTCCTCATCTCTCCTACTATCAAGTACTGCCAATTAAAAAAAAATTATAATGTTTTTTTTCTGCGACAGTAACGTGGATGAATAAATAAAATTTCTCTCTCAGAACGCACCTAGCGGCAAACGTGTCAGCGTTGGAGTCCAGAGAGGAGGGCTGGGAGAGGGCGACGCGGGGCGCACTTCTATGGGATAGAACGGCGTGTTTGTGTTTACTTCTTTTAAATATCAGTAAAGTAACTCTTACACAAATAATAACAATCCATAAAGACGATATTATAATGGCATCCACATGCAAAGTGATTAGTTCCTGTATTATGTTCTGTGGTCATACATAATTTCCGTTTTGCGTGGTCATATGTAATTTCCGTTTTAAACGCGAAAAGAATTTTATATATATAGATATATATATATATATATATATATATATATATATATATATATATAGATATAGATTATTTAAATGAAGTTAAAGTTTTATCTGTATAATATAATAAACATATTTTGCTGCATTTCATCTTAAAAATGATATCGTCATCATATGTAAATACGTGCTTTATAAAGTGTCTCAGGTTGTGCAATATTTTAACTCTATCGCAAGTTTACAGTGAGGTAATTGTACATATAAGTATAAACAGTTCTACAAGGAGCAAATGATAGACTTATTGAGTGTGTTTATAGCTCTTGGGATGAAACTGTTTCTGAACCACGAGGTCAGTACAGGAAAGGCTCTGAAGCATTTGTCGCATGAGAGCAGTTCAAATAGGCAGCATGGCTGAGGCAGCATGTGCTTGATGCTGTATACCAATAATTCTCTTTCTGATCTGCTGCTGTACAGCTGTGATTCACACTCAGATACAGTGATATAAATACTCTGAGTGGTGCAACCGCTAACGGGAGCAGCTGAAAGAAGAAGAAGGTACAGTGAGAGTAACAACGCTAAGGCAGCTATGGTATATGGAATAGTTTGGCTATTCCGTGGACCATTACATTGTTACAGGTTAATTACAATCAGATACCTTAAACTAATAAACAATATGCGGTTAATTTCAGTGTATATGATAAAGCCGCATCAAGGATGTGGATCTAAAAAAGAAAGGGAAACCACACAGGAACAGTTGTAGTGCTTTGACACTGGGTGCTGCCAGTTTGCAAAACCGAGTGGAGAACTTGCATATACCAAGTATTTTGCTAGCATGAAAATGTGCGTGGCTTTACACCAAGTTTAGGTTTTATACGTCGCGGTTTGACTGTGGAAACGGGAGTATGCAACATTTTTGTGTTTATACATGAGGCCCCAGTAGTGGTCAAATCAACCATGTGGTATATTCTTAAAAAGAAGAAGCATACTGGTGAGCTTAGCAACACCAGACGTTCTGGAAAAGCACAGAAGACAACTATACTAGATGATTGCAGAATTCTGCCCTTAATGAAGAAGAACCCCTTCACAACATTTAGCCAAACCAAGAACACTCTCCAGGAGGTAGGCCTATCATTGCCAAAGTCTACAATCAAGAGAAGACTTCATGAAAGTAAAGACAGAGGGTTTACCACAAGGTGCAAACCACTAGTAAACCTCAAGCATAGGAAGGACAGATTAGACTTTGCCAGAAAATATTTTTTTAAAAGCCTGTCCAGAATGATGGAAACAGAAGAGTATGGAGAAGAGAAAAAACTGCTCATGATCCAATGAATACCACATCATCTGTGAAACATGCCAGAGGTAGTGTTATGGCATGAGGATGCATATCTGCAAATGAAAGTCAGTCACTGGTGTTTTTTGACGATATGAGTGATGGCTGAAGTAGCAGGATGAATTCTAAGTGCATTGGGCTATACTCTCTTCTCAGATTCAGCCAAACCAATAGGACAACACTTCATAGTGCATACTCCGAAAGCAAGCCAAGTGCTTTTCATTGCAAAGTAGTGAAAGATTCTTCAACGGTCAACATGCTGACCTCAACTCAACTGGACATGCAATTCACATACTAAAGACAAAACTGATGGCAGAAAGTCGAACAAATAAGCAGCACCTGAAGAATGCTGCAGCAAACGCCTGACAAAGCATCACTAGGGTGGAAACCCAGCACTTGGAGATTGCCATGGGTTCAGTCTTCAGACAGTCATTGACTGTAAAGGATTTTCAACCAAATATTGAACATGATCATTATATTTATGATTATGTTAGTTTGTCCAAATACTTTTGAGCCCCTGAAAATAGGGGGAACAGGTATAAAAATGTCAGTCTTTTCTGAACAGCTCATACAATGTTTTGTTTATGAAAATTGTGTCACTGTCCATTGAAGTTGAAGTATGTAGCCAAACATTAAACAAATTAACCAAAGTAACTTGCAGGCTCAATTTCAAGTATTTATCTAAACTCTTGAATAAGCAGAAAGTACATGGTTTTGACCCTTATACCATCATAGAGAAGATGTGCATTTCCTTTCCTATTCCCTAATAACATTGTGGCAACTGCTCTACAAAATGGTGGCACCCATGAACAACACAATGGCATTGGAAAAAGAATATTTCAACCATGTTAAATACATTTTTAATGCAAAAATCATTATCAAAATTGAATTAAAGACATTAAGGAGCAGCTAAAATATTTGGAAGCTGAACAAAATGACAGTTCTGGGCTTTGCATAGTTTGAACTACATGTGATGGTCAACACTAAGTCACTGAATATGAAGAACAGCCTTAAGGAACAGCATTAAGATAAGATAAGTAAGTAAAGTGTTACATTATAAGATAAGAAGTTTGAATATGAATCAACAGATGCTAGACTAAGTAGACCTAGACTAAGTAAATCTAGACTAATTGTTGGGAGACCTAATCTGGAGTGCTATCTGAAGTTGTGGTGCCCGTGCTAAAAAAAACGTCATCACACCCCTTGATGTTATGCTGAGAGGAGCGACAAAGTACATGCTTGGACTGAAAAGGACTACTATAGGAGGCTAAAAAAATAAACCTTTAGAGCAGATAAAGATATTAGCTACATGAGAAACTAATCCGTGTCTTCACAGTTCTCAAAGGCATCAATAAAAGTCATTAGAATGTCTTCACTGAAATATTGTACTCCATGAATTCACCTGAAGTCAAGAAGAAGCATATGCAGAAACCTAGGAACTCTGCTTGTATTTGCCACAAGTGAAAATACAGTGGCAAGGAACATGCTTACATATGGTGACAAGATGCTGAGTGTCTACTTAAACACTTTCAAGATTAGTAACCAGGAAATCAAGTTACTCAAATTTTGGAACCAAATTGTAAACCATAAGTCTTTGTCAAAATACCATACTAATTTTAATGCATAAACATCTTTGAACGCAATCCGCAATCTTGGACAGTAGCAACTGTGGAAGACGAATGTTCTCTTCGCTCCCTTGTACTAATTCATGTCTGAGAAGTAAGCTTTACGAAACCAAGTAACAGAATGCTTTGTTTTAGCAAACAGAAAAATGTTTGTGCAAAGGACTCAAGGTCTGAGCATTCCACAAATGAGTCTGCCTAATCACGTTTTCCCTTAGCATTACATTTGAACGCCGTAACAAAATGGGCCAAGAAATCAAGTTGCATAAGGGACATTGAAGGGGCTCAAGGATTGTGTATAATAAAGTGTTGACTGTTGCATTTTATAATGATATTAAATTACGCATTCTAGGGGTATAAAACTGGACCCCACCCAACAGACGGGGTTCAGAAGAGCCCTGACGCTGTCATGTATATTTGATTGTCTGCTTTTCTGAAACTCTTCTCACCGTGACTCTGAAAAATAAAGCTGCTTTATAACCACACCTGCTGTCGGGTCTGAGTTTTCGTCCACAGTTTTGGCGCCCAAACATGGGGCAGGAGACGGCAGACGGCTCCTTGTGCAGGATCGTCCAGATGACCGTGGTGGAGCCGATTCCGGCCGGGTTGGGTCCAGCTTCGGTAAATGTAGGATTGGCCTGCCTTGGGCGTTTCCTGCGTGGGGAGTCCCTGACCTCCTCCTAGCCGATACGAGGCACGACATGATGGGCATTTCCTGTCAGGTGGACGGAGTCACGGTGAGTAGATCGGGGGATTCCTGTTAGTTTGACTGGTGTGCTGGAAGTAATATGAATATAGAAGGAAAAGGAATAAAAAGCATATGCAAAATAAAGAATAAGAAAGCATACTGTACGGAAAATACATAGGAGGGTTCTAGGGGCTCATGGAAAGTGGCTTTGGGACCCTACGGAAAACGGCACATTGTGAATGTTAGCTAGTCACCCCTGTGAAAGGATTAGAAAAGGGGCGAGTGGCACGCTCCTGTAATAATTTGAGGAACGGGGGTGAAAGGGCGTATTTAGAGAATGTGTGTCTAAATAAACGGGAGGTCGAGTTTTTCATCCGCTGTCTGGTCATACTCTGGCAGATTGACGCATACAAACCGTCTAATGAAGGGATCGGGGTAAAAACCTCCATATCCGGGACTCCACGGGGCGTATTGATGTAGGATTCTGCTGATGCGAATAAACGGACACGAAGTCACCTGAAGCTGTAATCCGGGAAAAGGAGCGGACGGCGGGTGGAACAGGGTTTATCGAGGGCTGAGTCACTTTCTGCTGAGATCCTGCCACTCACTATGGGAAAAACAATCAGCAAGCTAGTCAAGCAGTCCCCCAAGAGTCCTAAAAAACCTAACGTTAGAAGGATTATTAGGGGATCGCCAGGCTCCTAGTGCGCTGTCGGGATCGAAAGGCGGGTCCCCTAGAAAGCTCATTGAAAAGAAGACAGGATTAGATTAAAAAAAAAAAAAATGTGGGAAGTGGAATAAAACAGTGGAGGTAGATGGCCAGTGGAAGGAACTGGAGATATGAATGAGATACAAGAAATTAGAAAAATACTGTGCAGAAATACACAGGGTTGTTGTAATTGAGGTCCCTAACCCCCGACACGATCCCACACAATCCCCAGAAAATGCTTACCCCACTACTGTAATGATACACTGTAACTGGGATATTCAAGAGCTGAAAGACGTACTGTCCGAATTGCCTGATCGTAACATAATCGGTGGGTTGAAGTTTGTGGAACAGGTGCAGCAGCTAGATAATATGTACAAACCCGGTGCAGCCGAGTGGACCCAAGTGCTACGCAGAAAGTTGGGCACTACTTGGGCTACTGTCAATTTTGGGCAGCATAACGGAGTACAGTGGCAGTGGAATGAGGCATTGCCTTGTGGACAAAATAATGAGGGTCTTTTCCTTGCCCAATGGGAACCCGTGAAAACTGCAATAACTGCAAAATATAAAAAGCGCACCGACTACCTTTTCAGCTGCCAAACAAAAGAAAGATGAGACGGTAGATGAATGGGCACACCGCATTCAGGACTTGATGACAAACCATTCTGGTTTAGACAGCCCAGACGACCGTAACAAGGCAGCGGTTCCTCCTTTTCTGTCACGACTCAGAAGTGATATCCAAAATAAAGTACGCACGTCCTGTATTTGGATGGGAAAGTGCCACTTTTGATGAAGTTAAATAATAAAAAAATAAAAATAAAAAAAAGACAAACGGAGCATGCTGAACGACAGACTAAACAAAAAGAGTCAGACACTCAGACCAAGTTAATCGCGGCACAAATGAATTATTATGCAGGTGGAGCTGCCTCAGGCAGGGGTCGAGGACGTGAAGGACGTGGATTTTTCCGAGGACAGGGGCGAAGCCAGGGGAGAGGTCGTGGATTTTTACTCCCTAATCCGAATTCTTCGTCTGCTCAGCCGCCTCTCCCCTCAAATCAAGCACCTACACATCTTGCCTGTTATGATGGGACACTTCTGCCGCAATTGCCCACATCAGCTTCCTCCCCCGCCTTCCTTACCTGAATCTGAGGATATTCCTTTCACAGGGACCCCCAGCCACTCTCTTCAGTTGCCTTTGCTCACTCGCCATGCGGACACAGATCCTTTATTGACTTTGCTGGTGAATGGCACTGAAACTGTTTTTCTGGTCTGTCTCGAACGATAAAGTGACTGTTCTTAGTGCTTCTGGACAACCACATTTTTTACTGGTGTCTAAACCTCTTCGGGTTCAGCTTCATTTCAGTGGTTCCACTTTGATGCACCGGTTTTTTATTAAATCAGCTTTGCCCTGTTAATCTGTTTGGAAGGGATGATGACTTAGCTCTCCCTCTCTATTTCTCTAACCAAACAAGGGTTTCACTGTTCTATTCCTAAATTCCTGTGCCAAACCTCCCCCCACACTAAGCCCTCTTTTGCAGCTCGAACCCTGAACATCTCCTCACACACCATAAAGCCCTACACTCTTTTCCTTCATATTCTTTTCCCCACTTGCAAGTCCCCAACACCCTCCACTGCACTGCCCAGTATTTCCCTTCTGAAGTGGACACACCTTGGTTAGAATCTTTTCTCTCTTCAGGCACTAGCTCAGAGACCCTCCATATCCCTTGCATTTTTTTCTCATCCAACAAAGCTGCTGCTCCAGTGCACCTCACATATTCACAAAGCGTTTTCTATTTAGGAGGTTCAGTTCCCCATGTTTTCCTTAGCCAATTCTAGCACCGTTCACTAGTCGAAATTGGGGAATGGGTGGGACAATGTTTCAGTAGGACAGACTGGCACCATGTTGCTTCGGGTATCTTTGATACCTCAGATCATTTGTGCTTCAAAATGATTTTTTAGTACATCGTGCATTGTGCGGTCCTTCCCTTTCTGCTTTTTCATTGCAAACCATCTCTCCCTCTTGGCTTTCCTCACTTCCCGATGCACTGTGGTCCCAGGGGAAAAATGATTATGGAAGGATAGCACACTGTGAGCCACTGGTGATTTATCCAAAATCTTCCTTCCGCCCGCATCGCTCCCAGTATCCTCTGTCTCCAGCAGCAGAGGCTGGCATCTCCGCCGTACATTCCGATCTCGTGAAACGTGGAGCAGTCATTCAAATTAAATACTCTCCAGTCAACTCCCTGTTTTACCTGTTTAAAAGGCTGACGGTTCATGGCATTTTGTTCAAGATCTTCGACAAGTTAATTCTGCAGTTGTTCCTAGGGCACCTATTGTTCCTAATCCTTCCACTATTCTTTCTACGATACCCCCGTCTGCCCGTTATTTCTCTGTTATTGACCTTGCTAATGCTTATTTTTGTATTCCTTTGCACCCCGACTCTCAATTCTGGTTTGCCTTTACTTTCCAAAACCGCCGTTGGACATGGACCATTATGCCTCAGGGATATACTGAAACCCCTTGTGTATTTGGACAAGCTCTTGCTCAAAATTTAAAAGGCTTTTGGCCGGAAAAAGACAGTGTATTGATACAGTATGTGGATTGTTGTGTAGTACTACGGAAGCAGATTGTGCACGGGATACTCAGCAATTGTTATTATTTAGCAGAAAATGGCCACAAAGTTTCTAAAACAAAATTGCAGTTAGTTCAAACAACTGTGAAATATTTAGGTCATGACATTTTTTGCGGAACGAGAGCTCTCTCTCTCTTTAGCGACCATATAAACACCATTCAAAATCTTCCTAGACCAAGACCTGTTACAAAGCAACAGGTTGTGTCTGTATTAGGCATTCTAGGATACCGCCGGCAATGGATTTTAAAGTTCAATGAAAGAGCACAGCTTTTGCAAACTTTAGCGGTCACCCCTGATCTCCCCTTTCTGGTCAGGTGGCATGGAATGATCAAGCTGGGAAGGCTCTATGTGACTTAAAAAAAAAGTGCCCTACTGTTTGCATGCGTTGGGACTGTTGACTATCTCGTCCATTCACTCTGTTTGTGGACGAAAAGGGGGGATATATGAATACATTTTTTACACAACTCCATGGAGAAAAACAAAGGCTTAGCCTATTTTTGAAAAAATTGGATCCAGTGGCTGTGGGACTTCCAACCTGTCTCAGAGCTGTAGCAGCCACAACAGAGGCCGTGCTAGCCAGTACAGATATAGTGCTCATGAGCCCCCTAGTGGTAAAAGTGCCTCACGCCATACACTCCATTTTAGTACAGGCTAAAACCTCACATCTCACTACTGCTAAGGCAATACACTATCAAAATGTACTCTGTACATTGTCAAACGTTACCATAGAAAGGTGCTCCACCTTAAATCCAACTACGCTGCTTCCAACTGAAAAAGGGGACCCCACAACTGTCATGATGAAATAACTAAGGTTATAAAACCTAGACCAGACCTACAGGAAACAACCAAATTTCTTCAAGTTTAAGCGCAGGCAGCTGAGTTGATAGCTCTCACCTGAGCTTGTCAGTTGTCAGAGGGAAAAATTGTAACTATCTATACTGATTCTAGATATGCTTTTGGAGTCTGCCATGATCATGGGGCATTATGGAAACTCAGGGAATTCAAGACCAGTACTGGCAAGCCCATTCAGCATAAAAAACTAAAAGAATCCCTCTTAAAGGCCATGACGAAACGATCAAAGCTAGCGATTGTTAAATGTCAAGCTCTCACAGTAAAACAGGATCCTGTCAGCAAAGGAAACAATTAGCTGATCATTTTGCTAAACGGGCTGCGTATAATAACACACCAATCTTTTTATTCCAACAGAGAAATGACCAGGACACTGATAATCAAATTATTTCTTTACAGAATGCAGCCACGGACACAGAGAAGAGAAAATGGTCCAAAGAAGGGTCCCTCTCTGATGGAGTCTGGACCCATAAGCAAACTAACAAACCTTTCCTCCCAAAGCTTCTTTCCCAGGTATGGAAAAATGCCCATGGCCTAGACCATGCTGGAAAAGACGCCATGGTTCAAGATGTTGAAAAATATTGGGAAGCTGTAGGTTTCTCTACATATGCAGAGCAGTTCTGCAGGTGCTGTGCATTATGTCAAAAGTTTAATGTAGGAAAGGGCACCCAGGTAAGTCCCCGTTACACCTAACCTAATGGGTCCATTCGAACACCTTCAAATGGACTTCATTGAATTAACACCATCAAAGGGGTACCGATACTGTTTAGTAATTGTTGATGTATTTGTGTTCCCGATGGGTGGAAGGTTTCCCTTCCAAACATGCAGATGCCAAACCTGTGGCAAAAGCTTTGATAAAGGAAATCATTCCAAGATGGGGCATACCGCAGAAATTACAAACTGATAATGGCACCCACTAAATTCCGTTATAAATGAATTAACCACCTGGCTCCAGATAAATGTGCATCATTATTGCAAATACCACCCCCAGAGTGGAGGTATTGTGGAACGATGCAATGGTACCTTGCAATCTAAATTGGCTAAAATCTGTGAGCAAACAAATTTAACTTGGCCTGATGCTCTGCCTCTGGCCTTGATGGGATTAAGGGGAAGAACACATCGGCAGTTAGGGCTGTCGCCATTCGAAATTCTGACCGGATGGCCAATGCCAGTCGGCATGGTCATAGGTAATGTTACACTGCATACTGTGGACAATGATCTTCTTTCCAGTCTTACAGGTCTCCGAGCTTCTCTGAAGGAAGTCCACGAGCAGGTGAATCAGGCCTGGAGAACTAGTCCTCCATCAAAGGACTCCCCATTCCATTAGGAACCTGGATTCTGGCTAGAGATACTCGAAGGAAACATTGGCATCACCCTCGGTGGAGAGGACCGTTCCAAGTTCTGCTGTGGACACCACATGCTGTTAAAGTTGAGGGACTGCCTGCTTGGATTCACATCTCACATTGCAAAAGATGGCACCCTTGATTGTGGTCCTACTATGTCTTTCCATCCCCTTGTCGACTGCTCTGGTCACCTTGACTTTTCCTTTCGGAATCACCACATCAGTTCAGGTGGATTTCTGTTCTATTATTGACTGTGGGACTGATCGACAAATCCAGTGGAACTGGTCTGACAAATATGTGTGTGTAACTGTTACAAACTCTGGATTTGGAAGTAACTGTGACAAGTGGGACTGGGTTTTGGCTAATACTGAACTGATGACTGGGGTTTATCAACCCTATAAGGCCCAGAAGTATGGTCTGAAATATCGTTTTCTATTATAAAAGGACATGCCCCTCATGAATGTGCGAATACCATTGTAACCCTTTGATCATTACTCTGAAGAACCCTTCTTTACATGATTCAGGAACCTATATTTTAGGGGCATATGTATCTGGAATAGATCCTCTAGGGAGATTTCAAATTAAGGTTGAGAACCCTGTTACTAACACCTCCCATTTCCCCACACACACACCTCTCTCTCGTACCCCTGGTCCAAACCTGCCCCCTGTCAAGGTCATGAATATTTCCACCTTTTCTTCCACTTTTTTCGATTGAAACTGGGTATGGGATCAGAACCGTTGGCTGCAATGGGTATTATATTCGCTAGACAAGTGAATCAATCTGATTGCTATGCATGCGCTACAGCTAGGCCACATTTGGCCACTGTCCCTTTTCCTCTTTCTAACATATCTGATCCTACTGGCCTTCCTTGCCTACTTGCCCTTTTTATCTCTTCCTCTATTCCAATCGACTCTAATTACATTACACTTTCCCTTCTTTTTCCCCCTACTCTTCCCATGACTCCCCCGATGTTCCAGCCTGATGAAGGTATTTATACCTGTTTTTTAGAAACCTTACTTCTTCTCATGGCACAAATGTTGGTAATATCCCATCCTTTTTTGTTTCCAAACTTTTCCAATTAATTCTTCCTCTTTAGCTTCCAAATTATCAATTTTTCTGATTACTCAGAATACTGATATTTGGTGGATGTGCCATAGGTCTAAATTGCTTGACATCCTTCCACCTGACTGGACTGGCACTTCTGCTTTAATACAATTTGTTATGCCTTTCCGACTTTTCCCTTTAACTGCCTTCCATGTGTCGACCATGTTTGGCCGACGTCGTCAACCCCGTTCTGTGGACCCTTCCCAGTTTTCCCTACATCGCCCTGGGGTGTATTTTGATTCCATTAGAGTCCCTCGTGGAGTCCCTGATAAGTTCAAGGCAAGGGACCAAGTTGTTGCCGAATTTGAGTCTATTTTTCCTCAGGTTACTATAAACAAAAATGTAGATTGGATTAATTATCTCTATTACAATCAACAAAGATTCTTAAATTTTACTAAGAAGCTGTTGAAGGTATCCATGAGCAACTTGATAAAACATCCCTCATGACCTGGCAAAATCGATTGGCTTTAGATATGCTCTTGGCTGAGAAAGGAGGCGTTTGTGCTATGTTTGGTGATGCATGCTGTACCTATATCCCTAATAATACAGCTCCTGATGGATCAATCACCCATGCTTTAGCTGATTTGACATGAACTAGCTACTAATTCTGGCATTTCTAATCCTTGGGACAAATGGTTTATGTCCACTTTTGGGTCCTGGGGCCAATGGCTTAAATCAGTTTTCATCTCTCTTACGGTTGCTTTAATTGTTCTCCTGCTTGTAGCTTGCTGTATTGTTCCTTTGATAAGATACATTGTATCCAAGTATTTTACTGCCTCTATGGCAAAGGCTTACTTTTACACAAAGAAACAATGCTTCAGATCAGCACAGCCACCCCACACTCCTCCACCCACTCCACTCCATCCCCCTCTCCTACCCTTTCCTACTCAACTCTCCCTGATCAAATATTTTTTGTTTGCTAAAAAAGGGGGGAATGTGGAACACGAATGCTCTCTTCGTTCCCTTGTACTAATTCATGTCTGAGAAGTAAGCTTTACGAAACCAAGTAACAGCATGCTTTGTTTTAGCAAACAGAAAAATGTTTGTGCAAAGGACTCAAGGTCTGAGCATTCCACACATGAGTCTGCCTTATCACGTTTTCCCTTAGCTTACATCTGAACGCCATAACAAAAGGGCCAAGAAATCAAGTTGCATAAGGGACATTGAAGGGGCTCAAGGATTGTGTATAATAAAGTGTTGACTGTTACATTTTATAATGATATTAAATTACGCATTCTAGGGGTATAAAACCCAACAGACGGGGTTCAGAAGAGCCCTGACGCTGTCATGTATATTTGATTGTCTGCTTTTCTGAAACTCTTCTCACCGTGACTCTGAAAAATAAAGCTGCTTTATAACCACACCTGCTGTCGGGTCTGAGTTTTCGTCCACACAACATGCTGTCAAATCATAGCAAAGGAGCAGAGCTTGCTAGAAAACTAAACAGTGATGTGGTATACACCCAACATAATGCTATTAAAATTCATAATTGTTCCAGAGACAAGGTAACATAAAATTATCTTACCAGAATTTTCTCTAGACTAAGCAAAACTCCAAAAAAAAGTGGAGGCAAAAAGTGATTGTATGAGTAAAAACGTTCCCAGAGTTACATAATCAGTGACACACAGGCATCTGTAGCAAACTACTGAGTGATGTTGTTGAAGGAGAACCTCGACAATGTCTAAAAAGTATCTGAATGAAATGTTGAAACAGCTTAGCTTTTAACAAACCAAACCAGCTTCATGGAGTGAATGGCCTCCTCTTGTTTTTAAACTTTGTGATTCGTGCAATTTCAATTTTAGATTATTTTGTGTAATGCACTTCAGTAAGTAAATGTTCAGAGCACCCATGTACTTTTATAATAATAAATTACAACATACATAATTTGCATACATGAAAATATAAGTTAAGCACAACAGTATAAGGTCAATTTTGATTTGAGTAACATAAACAAATCAGCAGAATAGAAGTCCATTAAACACTATGATTAAAGTGTAGGTAGCTGACAGCAACAGAACGGAAAACAAAAACTCTAGTAAGCAGCATTCTAGTTCATAGTTCTGGTGACTCAGCCAACTGGCTGCCATCCCACTTCTGGCCATTCTACAGTATCATAAGTACATGCAGGGCAGTCCAATAATCTTTTCATCCTTTCTCTCAAGTGATTTCTCAAAGACACAAGTAAGAAGGATAGCGGTGGCATCAAATGCCACACCATGACAGTGAGAATAAAAACAGAACAGAGGAGCATCAGTAACTACTCATAATGAGTGTAACACTGGTATTGTTATGTTAATGATTAACACACAGAAGTTCAATATACCTTCAGGGACTGAAGCAATTTAAACCTTCATTTGTAAGAAATGGACTTTTTAAATCAGAATCAAATATAACTGAATGCCAGTGTAAAGACCTAAGAGCAGGGGTTATGTGATTGTACTTTCTAGTTCTAGTAATGATTCTTGCAGCAGTATATTGAATTACATTAAAAAGGATTATTGGGGTATGTTGCTATTGCTCAGCTAACTTAAATTGACTTTACTCAAAATAAGCAGCTTTTAAGGCTTTATACACTCACACACATGCAAGTTGGAGGAATCTGAGTGGACCAAAAGAAGTTAGTTCCATGCCAGGCCAGGGGGTGGCTGGGCGTACTAAACCTTTCTCTATTTTCTCTGCAGACCAAACACAGGGAAAACCTGCCTGATTTCTCATACAGGACATCACTTCCGGTTCTGGTGACAAAAGTGACGTCTCTTCCAGTTCCGACTCCCAGTAAGACGTCACTTCTGGTCCCAGCCCCAAGAAAGATGTCACTTTCGGTTCCAGCACCAAGAAAGATGTCACTTCCGTCTCCGGACCCAAGAGTGATGTCACTTCCGGTTCCAACATAGATGACATGACTTCCTTTGATGGCCTTTAAAACCTCCATCTTTACCACTATTCATCAGTTCATGTTGAGAACTCATCCTGAGCACATCTGTGCAATTTCAATTAACCTTTGCAGCTAGATAAAATATATGGGTGGCTGCCCCAAATCTTTTTGTGTGTCTGAGTGTGACTTCTTTCACCCATTTCTATAGCAACAGACTTTCAATTTCAATTTTTCAAGTGTCTCATAATATGTTTAATTTATGTAAAAACAATATATATAGATCTCATTCCTATAACAGAACCATTCACAGAAATCATTTCTATGGCATACTGGCATCACTCAGTTACCTTTGGTTAACTTTTGGTTTTAAGCTTTACATATTTATTTTTGGAACATTTGTCATTATGCAGCTACTTTAAGTTGTTTCACTGAGCACAATTTACACACTTTATGCGTCCTTTTCTAATACAATTGACATAATTTGGTTAGATGTCATAATAACATTAATTTACGGTTGAGTCACCAATCACGTTAGAATGTCACACTGTAATATTTTATATTTTCCGAGTTCTATTTTGGGAGATATTTTCTAAAATGTTTAAGCAGTTTTGGTGGCAAAAAGCCCTTACTAGCATAAGTTTAGCTGATTTGCAAGATATTACGGAGTGTTTTCAATCTCCACCCATTTATTCATGTCAGAGAAAGATAAAGACCAGAAATAACAGAACTTTAAATACCAAAGATTTGTGTGGTTATGTGGCCTTGACTGCATTTGTATTTGAGAAACTGGGCCACCAGCTCCACATAAAGAGTGTTTTCTTCTCCTTGTGATGACAATAGGCTCTCTAATATCTAAATTACATTTGTGTAATTGGCCACTTGACAATATCATTTTATAATAATGTGGTTGTGGTTAGCGGCCTCATTTATAAAGCTTAAGTACATACAAAAAGTCTTGAAATGTGTTTACACAACTTCCCACACAAACATTGGGATTTATATGAAAACTGGAGGAGAGATTGTGCAACTCTGACCCACGCATATGCAACATTTTGAAGAAACTGAGAAATTACAATACCCTTAATCAATCAGGGAAATGCAGGCAAACCATCTAAATGACAGCTGGCATGCATAATTCACATCAGAGAGTTGTTATTATAATGTGCATTGACATGACAAAAATATTAAAGCTCAAATATGGTGAATATGATACACAGACTGTATTTATTTCCCTTTCAAGAGGACCAATACTACGTATTTGCAGTAAAGATCTTTTTTGTATTTTTTTTTTCGTCAGTTCACAATACCTGTTGTCACTTCTCAGTGAGCTGTCTGACAGGTCAGGAAGATCTCAGTCAGGCTTCACTCTGTCATGCCTACAGTACTGGAAGCCTTTAAACTTCCAGTTTTCGTATGGTGCGGGAACATATACATATAACATAATATAACGTGTTACCAACATAAAAAGGACTTTTTGCACCTGTGCCCATTTTCCTAATGTAATCGTAGCACTTTAATGCTCTCATACTGCCATAAAGGCACCTAGAGAAGGAGAAAGAATTTTTGTTAACTGTAAGCAGTGACATTCTATTAACATGCAAGTTATCTGTGATACCAAGATAGGACTGACAATCATCAGGACTGCTCTGGCATAATGGTGCATAGAAAGACATCTCTTTTTTTCCTCCTGCTGTTATACACACACTCTGCTGGTGACTAGCGATCTACTTCATCACTATAGATCTGACCTTTTTTTTGTTTCAGGCATATCATGGCTGGACCTCATGGCATTTACAGCAGCAGTAGCATGTTGCGTTCACCATATTTATGCTTATTGCTGATGCCCCCGCTTAGGCCACCAAATAAAGATTCTTTGTATGCCCCTAAATTTAGAGACAAGAACTTCTGTCTCACACTATTGGATGCATCATATGGCTACACTACCAGCGAATGAAGGTCTGCACCACCGTGACTGCATATGTATGAGACTAATTAGCATGCTCCATATATGGTTGTGTTAGGGTGGAACCAGACTGGATTTGAGGTATATTCACGAATGCACATTTTTTAGATGATTGTGATTTATAAAGGGTAAATTACATAGAAATGTGCGTTTTTTGGATTATACATTTTCCTGTTTTTTGGCGTATGCGTTGTCACACACGTGCGCATGGGAGGCAGCTAAAAGGCTCAAAAGACAGTAATTCCTTGTGAAACCAGGGGATTACAGAGTGCACTAATCCTTGCTCTTTTCCATTGACAGACTGATCACAGGAAATTCCACTTAGGTCCGATGATGTCACTTCTGGTTCCAGGCCCAAGATGTCACTTTCAGTTCTGACCATGAGAACATCACTTCCGGTTCCTGTCTGATGACATAATTTCCCATTTTCCACTATATAACCACCATGTTTGCCTGTTTGCTTTGTTCTTGTTTTGGATTGAAAGCTGTAACATTGAACCACAACTTTCACTTATTTTGGCAGCCAAATTCAAGAATACAAGCCGCTGCCCTCAAACCTCTTTCTGTGTTGTGTGGAACTTATTACAGCGTATTGTAAGTTGTAAGTTTTATAAATAAAGCTCCAGGTGACATACCAATTTCATTAAAATGTAAAAATAAAACTTCTAAAAACAAAGGTTTGTTTTAGGGTTTACATAATTGAGCTAAAATTATCCATACAATGCAAGGTCATTACAATCAACATATTTAAATTTAAGAAACAGTAATTTAGTTTTTACATCATTAGCTAAGATTTGTATTGGGTGTGACAAGGATGGACAGGATTAGAAATGAGTACATTAGAGGGTCGGCTCAGGTTGGACGGTTGGGAGACAAGGTCAGAGAGGCGAGATTGCATTGGTTTAGACATGTGCAGAAGAGAGATGCTGGGTATATTGGGAAAAGCATGTTAATGATAGAGCTGCCAGGAAAGATGAAAAGATGAAGGCCTAAGAGGAGGTTTATGGACGTGGTGAGACAGGACATGCAGGTGGTGGGTGTAACAGAACAAGATGCTGAGGGGAGGAAAGTAGTACATTAAGATAGTTAGTGTCAAAAGAGGTGTGAATTTGATTGATGACTTTAAGCCCCGCCCCCAAATATGATGGATGACATTAAGCCCCGCCCCAAATATGATTTATGAAAATATGAAATATGATTTATGAAAATATGAAAAATGAAAAATGAAAATATGATTTATGAAAATATAATTTATGTAAACATGAAAATATAAAAATATGAACTATACCCCGCCCCTGGGGGGTTGGACCACCGTCATACTTGATCATCTCTAAACCCCGCCTTTTAGGGTGGTTCTTTCGTAAACCGGACACTTATCACTCCCCATTAACAATACTCACGCCCCCGAGTTACGCCTTTATCTCTCTATCCGCCTATAGGGTTAGGGAGAGGCATATCGCTCCACCCCTTCCCAACCCCGACTGTGGGAGGAAATGAAAGAGTTCTTGTATAAAATTCTACTCACTTAGTGAAAACGCTACGACACACAAAAGCAGACAGAATGGACGGTCTTGTGAGCGCTCCTAAGAAACTGAAAGCCAACAGGGCCTTACGGGAGTTACGGGAACCACGCTTCAGCTCTGTCTGGTAAGATTCTAACTGTGCTTTGTGCCGGGTAGAGGTAAAAAGAAATGCAGAGGGCCAGCTCACGATCGCCGTTTCCAAGAAGGAGCCTATCCTACCGAATATAACGATGCGGTCACGAAGAGGAAGATAAAGAAAATGTGATAAAGGATCGAGTGAGTGAAATTAATTTTTCTATAAAAGACTGGAGTTTTTTTAAAGCTCTTATGCCAAATATTGATGAAGCTATTTATCAAGGAAAACTATCCGACCAGATGAAAAGAATTAAAAGAAAATTGGAGGAGGAGTTTAGCATGTTGAATAATTCATGCTCGGAGGAGGAGGAAGAAAACTGGGAGTCAACCGCCCTAAGTGAGTGGAGATAAATACAGAGGTCTTTTCCATAGTCTACATTAACCTAAAACCTTATCGATATGTCTTCAACTAACTACCCTTCCGAAGCTGGTGCTAGCTGGGCCGGTCGTCTCCCTGTTCTCTCGGCCTCTGAGGTGGCAGAAGTCCTCAACATTTTGATGCGCTCCGAAGAACCAAGCTCCGGGGGAATGGAACATCGTCCGCCGCTGACTACCCGTTTGGCGGCTAACCTTCAAACCAACACCATCTACTCTACTCCCGGCGAAGTGATCGACCCTAACCTACAGCCCGGCTACTCTGCGGCAGACCAGATGCTGACAGACAACGATGTGTTTTGGGCGGGTAACAACCAGCACCCTGCCGTACCTGATCAGGTCTGTTGGTCTACGGAACAGACAGCGGCAGTCAACAACCTGTTTTGGCCCGACGACATCGTACCTAACTCCGGGTACTCTGCTCCTAACGACTCACCTTCAGACCCACCGTCTTGGCCGGATCTTCTGATGCCCTCGAATGACCAGATCTATTGGCCCGAACCTCAGTTACCCGCTCCTGATGATATGTACTGGCTGGACAGTCTCCTGGAGAACCGTACAGGACCTGACTTTTGTCCCTGCTGAGGATACTCTGGGAGCCTGACGGGTGCTGAGGAGATAGCCATGCAGACCATGCATCAAGAAGAGACTGTGGACGACTTGGTAGAGGCTCTGGCCTCTTGGAAGCCATCGTCCCAGGATTCTGATTATGAGGGCATGGACATTGAACAAACTGACGGGGCTCTGGGTGAAACACTTCGAAAGACTCTGAAACTGATCAAGAGTTTGATTGCGGCTCTGCTGGACATAATAGTCGATCGGGACCTAAAAAGCACCTGTCAAGGTTGTTTCATAGATCACCCCAGCCAGACGCAGCATACGTGTCTGTTTGAACCGGACTCTGTTTATCGGGTTGGCCGTTTTCAAGAGGTTCTGACTGTTTTCCGCAAACCGTGGCTCAGGAGCCTGGTCATAAAGACTCTGGGCTGCTTTAACATCTTTCCGCCTTTTCACAAGGTTCATTCATTTGTTCAAAATGCTGTAGATGAACTGGAAAATGAACATTCTATTAGCGAGGCTATTGTACAGGCCTTTCACAATATGGACGATCCATCTTACTCTAAAATACGTGAAATAGCCGATGCTTTCTCTAAAAGGCATTTTTCTGTACCAGACACTCACAATGGCAGATGGATTTAGCGGACATGACAAATGTGACCGAGCATAATCTGGGTTATAAATATTTGTTAACATGTATCGACGTACTTTCTAAGTACGCGTGGGTACGACCCCTGAAGAACAAAACGGGTAAGGAAGTGTCGAGAGCATTCCAAGACATTCTGAGCGCCGGGCGTACTCCAAAGAAACTCCAGACCGATGAGGGGAAAGAGTTTTTCAACCGTGATTTTCAAAAGCTGTTAAACAAGATCGGGATAAAACATTTCACCACTGGAAACGAATTAAAGGCCTCCGTGGTGGAGATATTTAACCGGACATTAAAATCTAAAATGTGGAAATATTTCAGCGCTTATAACACGAGAACCTACATCGATAAATTGCCTGATTTAGTATACTCTTACAACAAAAGTTATCATCGAAGCATAAAAATGGCTCCTTCCGATGTAAACACGTTAAATTCTTGGAAAGTTTTCAAAATTTATACTGGCGCCAACCCCAGGCCCGCCATTGTTTAAGTTTAAAGTAGGAGACACGGTTAGGGTGTCTAAAACAAGACATCCTTTTGAGAAAGGTTATGAACAGACATTTTCAGATGAAATCTTTACCGTATCTGAACTTGTACCTAGGGCCCCGGCGGTGTACAAACTGAAAGACTACGACGGTGAAGAGATTGTAGGTTCCTTTTACGACCCCGAATTACAGAAAATTAAAGTTGGGTCCACAGACGTTTACAGGATCGAAAAAATACTGGCCAGGAAAGTTAAGAATAAAAAACAACTCATTTTAGTCAAATGGCTCGGCTGGCCAGAAAAATTTAACAGCTGGATACCGGAGAGCCAGGCCCAAGATGTTCAATAAAATCCACAGGGCTCCTAATCGACTCTTCATTCTATAGCGGTATACGATGGTAGCGCAAAAGTTTTTTTGTAACACTTCCGAGCAACGCTTCCTCAGACATTTTCCCTAGCAACACCATTTCCAATTTCACACGAAGCTTGCTAAACCCATAGAATTAGAAGGTTCTTGGGAAGTCGGTCTAGCAGAAGTTCAGTACCCACATACGTGGAATACCATAGACAAGCCAGATAATGAATTCTACGTTTCGGCCCCCGGTGTAAAAAAAACATTACTACATTCCATGCGGCTATTACGAAGGTATTCACGACCTACTGTCTTTTATGAATTCGACAACCTTAAGCCTGCCCACTTTGACCGATGTTGCAGCTGGATTTGCCCCTTCTGAGAACCCTGCGAAATTCAGTTATAATGCTGTGGAGCGAAGAGTCTACGTGGTACCGGGTGAAAAGGATGAAACTATACACTTAAAAGGACAGCTGGGTCGAATATTAGGGGCGCATCCTGATCAGACTCGGAGTTTAACTTATAAGGCTCCTTTCCCCCGACATCAGGGCCGGCTTTTACACTTTGTGCGTGTATGGAGATATGGTATCTCATCAGAGAGTCGGAGACAGCTACGTACCCTTTTGAGGTGTGTTCATATAGAGGATCAGGCGAATAAAATTACAACCATCACATATGACAAACCGCATTATGCCGGTCAGCAAGAATCATTTTGACACTGTGACTATTGAAATAAAGACGGACCAGAACAAAAGCGTGCCATTTCAGTTTGGTAAGGTGATAGTGAAGTTGCATTTCAGACCCGTCAGGCATTGTATGCACGACTGATACAATGAGGTCTTACCAGGACCCGACACCTTACATCCAATATTATCAGACCCAAGCGGGTAACGGCTTACCGGGATTCTCTGGATCCCCTGTAATGTATGGTGGGGGATTGGAGGTATATTTCGAGGACTGTTTAGAAGAGCTTTACCTCTCCTGAAAAAGGCTTTGACATCGCAAAACCACATATCAAATCCAGCGGCTAAAAATATTGTAAAAGATGTGATCACGGGGCTATATCCAGTGCTGCAGGTGGAGTCCTAGAAAAACAGGAGGGAGCGGGCTTGATGGTCATGAGAAAGACAAAACGCAAGAGACCACCGGGGTCGCGTCAGCCCCCGACAGCTAAAAAGGCCAGGCACTATTTTTGCAGCATTCTCTAAACGTCGTCAGAAGAGGAACAAGAGTAAAGCCCGCAAAAGAGAGAGACATTTTTAAGAAAAGATGGCTTTCGTGCACAGAATGTCCGAAGAGTGTGTCAAATCTGAACTGGATCTGTTTACGGTGCCTTTCACTCAGACGAGTGTAGATAAAAGTATATACGTTGAAGTCCCACCACTCTCAGCCCTCTCTGAAGTAGCCCCGCTAGAATTTCTCATAGCCGGAAATGGGGAAGATTACCTGGATTTGAATAACACTCTTCTACACCTAAGGGGAAAGATAGTGAATGCTGACGGGACTAACATACCTGCCGGGGCAAAGGTCGGATTTGTCAACTACCCTATAGCCAGTTTGTTTTCCCAAGTTGATGTCACCCTCGGGGACCGTCTAATATCCCAGAGTTCAAATTGTTATCCTTACCGAGCTGTCTTAGAAGGCCTGCTAAATTACAGCCAAGAGACTCTTCATTCTCAGTTTGCTACAGGACTTTTTTACAAAGATACACTTAACAAATTGGAAGAGACAGACCCCGACGGAGAAAACATCGGTTTTAAAAACCGAAGCGCCTATACAGCCAGTAGCAGGACTGTTGAACTTCTGGGGCACATACATACAGATCTCTTTTCCAGGAAAAACTACTATTGAACGGTCTAGACGTGAAGATTAAAATGGTTCGGAACAAAGATGAATTCTGCTTAATGTCCGGTGATGCCGAACGTTACAGAGTAATCATAACATCGGCCTCCCTGTTTGTAAAAAAAGTAAAAGTTTCACCGGCCGTGAAATTAGGACACGCCATGCCCTTACCTCAGCCAATGCTAAATACCCTGTGGAAAGGGTGAATATGAAAGTATTCAGTATGCCCGCGGGGATCCGAGTATGCAATCAAGAAAACCTGTTTCTGGGCCAACTACCAAAGTATGTGGTGATTGGCATGGTAGATAATGAGGCCTTTTCGGGCTCTTATACACGGAACCCGTTCAATTTCAAACACAATGATGTAGAGTTCCTGGCTCTGTACATGGACGGTGAACAGATTCCTGCCAAACCCTTTCAACCAGACTTTGTAAGCGGCAATAGTGCCAGAGAATATTATAACCTGGTATTGGCCACTGGTAAGCATTTGAAGGATCAAGCTCTGGCTATCAGCCGTTCAGAGTTCTCGCAAGGATATACTCTTTTCGCTTTTGATCTAACCCCCGATCAAGAATGCGGCGATCATTTTTCATTAGTTAAAACTGGAAACATGAGATTTGAATTACGCTTCCGCGTCCCTCTCCCTCGGACCGTCAATCTAATAGTATATGCGGTCTTTGACAACATCATTGAAATCAACCAGAGACGTAATGTTCTGTATGACTACTAATAAACACCATGAATACAAAACAATTAACAGAACTACTGTCCCAAGACCCCTACACTGAAAGATATTTCCGCGGTGTGTTGGCGTGTGATCAACTACGAAAAAAATAGCGGCTTGCCGGCCATGTTTGTAGTGAATACTCACCGTCAAACCCAACCCGGAGAACACTGGCTGGGGATTTACCTCACAGAAGACGGAAAGGGGGAGTTTTTTGATTCCTATGGAAATCCCCCTGACTTTATCTACTTCCCGAAAGACATTTACCATTTCTTAAGCAAAAACTGTAAACAAATCATTTACAATAACCGACAGCTTCAAAGTTGGTTCTCGGACAAATGCGGTCATCACTGCCTCTTCTATCTGCATCAGAGAGGAAAAGGTCTCCCGTACACCTCTGTAATAAAAAAGTATTCTGAGGACGTGAACAGTAATGACTCTATGGTCTCTAAATTTGTTCGTTCCTGGCTTCCTTCACGGGACTCTGTTTTATCAGTACCCTTGCGTGCAAAGATCCGAGACCTATAAATATTTCAATAGACGGTTAAAGGATGACGACACTCTGTAATGATATAAAATTGTATTTAATAAACAAATAATTTTACAAATTAATAAGCAATCCATTCCAGTCTTTTTTCTCGGTTTCAGTCGGTAGGGGCTAACTTCTGTTTGATGAGCAGGGAGGGGGGCGGGTGGTTTAAAACTTTCAAGGAGTTCTCTCGTTTCATCATTAGGTACGACAGAAAATGGAATGTTCAAACCGGCCATGGCGTTTACAAATTCCTTCCACCCCCGCGGTCTCCTATGTTCAGGTATTGTATGAGAAGCGGTCAGATTACGGACCAAATCCACCATGTTGGATCCGACCAAAGGTTTACCTTCTAACAACAGCTCTCCACGATTATTCCAGAAGGCGTAATGGGGATTAACGGACATTTTATGTAAAACAAATTCAATATTTTTCTTTGATTTTACAGGCGCGCTTCTCAAAACCTCTTGCCAAACCTTGTCCTCAGACACCTTGACTGTTCCGGGGCCCCCCTCGCCACTTTCTTCTTTTGGTAATACGGCGTCAGACTGCCAGCTTCTTTATCGGCCTTTTAACTAGAGTCAGATATCTCTGCAAGATGGAAGTGTAAAGCTTCACCTTCTCGTCAGCCCCTATATCACAGCGTTGCAGGATGTTTCTCATTTCTTTGTCCAGTTCAGTTTCCGTGGCACTCAAGAGTTCGTTGGGTAGCACTCTTTTGCTGAAAAAGAGACATTTGTTGCTGCGGGACCAAATACATTTTTTGAGCGTATTCCATGTTTATGCTCTAGAAGCTAGTAAACTGGATATGAATGGCACGCGCGCTTAAAGAGCTCCCAAAAGCCTCCTTTCTGGTTCAGAATAGCTTTCTTCTTTTTTAAGGTTAGTTTTTTGTCACTTATTTTTCGGACAGATGTTTTATGCTTCTTGAGTCGCTTAAACTGTTTGGGGGAAAGAGGTATATTACCTTTTAAAGTATTACAGGCTATCTCGGACAAAGCATTAATTAAATCGTCAGAAGAGGCGTTGATAAGATTTTTACGGGCGACAAGAACAACGGAGTAAGACCTTGAGAGGCTTTAAGTTTCTGCTTATTCTGGCCGACATGCTGACGGAATATGTAACTTTGACTCACAACACCTTCTTTTATCTTTTCACGGTGTACACGACAGGCCAGTCGGGTGGGAACAGACCTGTTCTTAATCGCAGTTCGTCGGGGTCTGCCTTTAAATCCACTAAGAGATAGCCGTCACGGTAGTTTTGTAGCATCTTGAAAGCCTCCAAAAAACTTAACACGCTCGGATACATTTGACGGGCCAAGGTAGTAATCTGCAATTTGTCCCTGGGGTTTTTAAAAAGAGTAATATAATTGGCGTTAAGATTAATGGTTCGGCTTTTCTTTCCTTGAAAAATAAATTTTGAACCAAGTAAATGATAGACAGATTCCGATGATGAGTATATTTTGTGAAAGCTTTTTCTATTTCCTGGCTTTCGCTAGCGCTTCCATCAGATCATCTATAATGACCAAATTTATTTTCTCAGGAGGGAGAAGTTCGTCGTCGCATAAAGACTTTGGGAGCCGCTCAATAAATTTTAATTGCTGAAATTTAGCCGACAGCTCGTCGTACATTTTCTGCCAACAACTATAAAACCAAACGATATTTTGAAAAGGGTGAGACACGACGTGATTCGAATGTTCCAATAATTTTTCACATAATAGGATTTACGGAACAAGAGGGTCCAGAGATAATTTTAGCGAAGGGGTGTTAAAGGCGTCAAAATCTCTTTTAGTAGCCATAAGGTCTTGTGTTGTAATCTTTTAGGAGAACCCTCTTGTTATACACCACTCTGAATTTCTTCCTGAGTGGTCTGTTTTCTAAAGTGAAAAGTTTTTTATTTCGATGGATCTGCTTACCATGAACCAGTAACTCTTGAGTAGGGGCTTCATGAGACGTCACAAAATTCTGAACTAGATTGGTTAGTGACTCGAGGTTTATAATTTTACGGTTTCGTGATTGATGGTGATACCTTTTACCTTCATACATGTTTTGCCTTGTGCCGTTTTATACCCGTACGTCTTTGGACCGCCTGAAGCAAATTCAGTAATATAATCACCAGGATTTAACTCACTGGTGAGCTCTCCTAAATAGTCACCCAGAGGAGGATTGTACTGACCAGGCTGAGAAGTAAAAATGACCGAGTCGGTGTCGTGGTACAACACCCTTTCTCCCAGACTGTCCAGTAAATCGTACAACTCTAACCGTGCATAGGCCGTGGTGAAAGCAGCAATGACAACATTAACGCTACCAGGTAGGGTATACTTTTCATCGGTGTACTTCCATTGTATTTGAGCAATCTCATCCGATAAATTCAAAATAAGAAACATTATACTGTTTGGAGAAAATGTATTGCAAGAATTCCTCACCGTCCTTGACTAAGCTAGTAGTGAGATGGAGAGGTTTTTGCCCAAATTTACCCCAAAGAGAATTTAAAAACAACTTTGAAATCTGCCTCTTGGCTGGATTTCTGGCGATGTTATCGCGTCCAATCGTACACCTTCCTTCTGATAATAATCTAAAATATAACGTCGGGAAGCTTCATCCGTACACCAGGCAGGATAACCCGAGGCCTCCTGCTTGCCTTTTAGATGAAGCTTGATATAATCTGAGAATAACTCAGAAGTACGTTCGGGGTAATGCCAAATCTTGTATACTTTTGAAACTTTATACCCTTTGTCAATGGCCTTTGCTATTTCCACACTGCACCAAGTACCGGTTAAAGCTCTCTCATCCTCTGTGTGACGACAGTCCACAATCTGAGCTTCTGTCTCCGCGCAGGTGCGACAGAGGGTGAACATTAATTTCCCACAAAACCTGAGAGGCAGGACTGGAAAATTGAGACCACGTGGAGGATGGACGGTGGCTTTAATTAATCCAAAATACTGCCGAGATCCCCAAACTGCTGAAAAATGATAGTGGGGTGACCGACCGGGTAAATTTTTGTTTTATTCACAAACGGGTACAAGCTAGTGAAATCATAATAGTGAATCTGTTCGGCCCCCACCGCCTTGTGGTACAATTTTATGGCGTTGGTACGTCCGCCGAACAAAGAGTCCCTGGGTTGTATACGTTGAGGGAAATCACAGTGTTTTAAGAAACTTTGTAGCCTGAGGTCTTGTTTTTTCATACTCTCCCAAGAATGCTCCCAGAGCACGCGCACATCTAGATTAAATTTTGTCCTAAGTATTTCCAATTTTCTCATAAACTTTTGATACATAGCCGCACAAGTCATACCGGTTAAAGGATGGGTACTGTTTAAATCATAACATTCGGGACAGCCGTGATAAAAACAACCAGCAAATTCAAAGGCCGTCGGAACACCTTTAACTACGGCATAGCCGTCAAGATGAAAGGAACCCTTCTTTACTTCCCCAAGGTTTAGAGCGTGTTGAATGTTCAATTTTTCTGTTTCACAGAGATACAATAACCATTGAATAGAGGCGTTCGAATAGTTTTTCTGACTACTACTGTAATGGTCAGAAGGAATTATACCTACAGACTTTGGAGGCATGCAGTTTTGCCTGTACATGGCCATACATAGAGATGCCAGGGTCATGCATTGAAACGGGTCAATGTTGCCAATTTTGATGACCTCGTCTCTGAATTTAATGCACGCTGTTCTAAGAATTTCACGTCATTTTACAATAAAAGCCATCTCCTCTTTAAAATTAAAAACACCATGCTTGACCCCGTCGTACCAGGTAAAAAATTCTTCCTTTTCTTTGGTCATCATGCTCTGAATACCGTAGCATTCAGGTTCGGGTAGGGCCGATATAATTCTGGTTTTCAGCCGTATTGAAGAAATGGGGGAAATAACCTTTTGCGGCTTCAAACCCCATGGCTTTAGGCATGGCACTCAATTTCATTGTTAAAAAATTCAAAGAATCTATAAAACGTAATTTATAACCATCATCTGTGAAACACATCAGCTTATTTCCTTGAGTAGTAACACTAGGGTTCACACCATTTTCAAGCAGATACTTCATTAAAAAGTACCCATCGTAACCTTTTGAATTGTGAGCTATGAAGGTATAGCCATGATACTTGCGGACGGTATCTGGCAAAGAACTGTTGTACACAATCTTCACCCGCCCAGAACCAGGATTTACCCTGTAAGGACTTACAGTATATGTAATTAGGAATGTGCACCCCCATTTCTTGCCGACTTTCAAAATCATAAAACACGTATTTCTCACAACGATCCTCAGACTTCAAGGTTTCTATAAAGCACTGATGGTTTTCCGCATCATTTTCAATTTTTGTTTTACAAACACGGCATTCTTTGGGCCGACATTTATGGGGTTTTGAGGGCATTCACTGTGTAAGTTTTGTAACACAGGGGACACATTTTGCAGTGTCACAGGCCGCTTCCATATCGTTGGTCTTGTCGTTAAATTTAGGAATCGTATGCTGAATAAAACAAAATTGGGACCGACAGTAACGGTTGCAATCACCACACTTGACAAGTTCTTCAGGGATCGGACGGCAGTCGGGGGAGAAACACACGTTGCAATGGCCTTCACAACGATGGCTAAGGACGGAGTGGTAGCTTGTGTAACAGTAATCGCACAAGTATTTAACCCCCAGGAACCCCTTTAAATTCAAAATACCATAGTAATGGTTGTCGTGTAAAAACATAAAATAGGTTTTGGGGTTTCTACCTCGGGAGCTTTCAAATTTTAAAAATTTATCATTTCTTAGACACCTGTACCAGACAACAATTTTAATACCCAGCAAGTTTTCAAATTTATGCAAATCCGCAAAGGACACTTTTTCATGCTCAGATAATCCAGCCCTGCTCTGAAGTTTATACACTTCACGCATGCATAACTGGGGGCTTTGCCTGTACCGGTCTTCCATTAGGCTAAGCAGACAAAAGGCAAAACAGAGCTGATTCCCGTAATTATAAGAAATAATTAAATGCTTCATTTTCTTTCTAACTATTTCATGGTTGAGTAGAGATGATACCTTGCGGGCGCCATGAGCGCCCCCACTAGGTGACCGAACAATCTGAGTGACTAGCATCAGAGACTCATCAGCCAACACACTCGCATGACTCTGAAGAAGATTCTCTATCTGCTGAAGAAAACCGTCTACATTAATATTAGAGCCAGTCAACTGTATAAAAACGCTGATGGGTAATGAATCGGCACGCAATTCTAGCTGTACGACATCTTGCGGATTTAAAGTTCCTGAAAAACTATCCAGAATTCTTTGCAACGTCTCATGAATACTGTTAAACACCTCCTCGTAAGACTCTAGTTCATAGGCATCTGCAAAATTTAAGGGGTGTCTTATTTCAGTGTTGTTAAAAGCAGGTCTGTCGATCTGCTGAAAAATGTCCGGACCGTCATTACTAGAGACAGCAGAGGGCCCGGCCATGCCTAAAGTAGACGAGGGTGAATGTTTAGATACCACAGAACCACCGGACATGACTGGCACGATTGAAGAGGTTGAAGGGGTAGCTGTAAACGGCTGTGTAATAGGGGCTGATGAAGCGGTGACTGGAACAGGGGGCAAGACTGAAGCAGTGCCCCGAAGGGGGCATGACTGGAGCAGAAGTGGGAGCTACAGGGCCAGAAACAGAGGAGCCAGTGCTGGGGACAGAGGGGGACAGGGACCTACTAAGTGGAAGCTATAGGGCCAGAAACAGAGGAGCCAGTGATGGGGCCTACTAAAGTAGACTGTTTGGCCCCAGAGGGGCTAGCTGAAATAAACAAGACTGAAGCAGAGTGCCCCGAAGGGGGCATGACTGGAGCAGAAGTGGGAGCTACAGGGCCAGAAACAGAGGAGCCAGTGCGGGGGACAGAGGGGGTACAGGGACCTACTAAAGTGGAAGCTATAGGGCCAGAAACAGAGGAGCCAGTGATGGGGACAGAGGGGTTACAGGGGCCTACTAAAGTAGACGGTTTGGACCCAGAGGGGCTAGCTGAAATAAACGAGACTGAAGCATTGTAACTTAGTCTGGTTTGAGGGGGTGAATATTTCAGTTATGACTGTGCAGGAAAAATAAAGATGCGCGTCGTGAACTTCTAACTTAGAAGCGGAGTGAAAATCGTTTTTAGTTTGGTTTGAGGTGGCTGTGGTGAACATCATTTTAGTTATGACGGTGCAGGAAAGACGCTGTCGTGAACTTATAACTTAGAGCAGAGAGTCCCTATCGTTTTAGAAAATTGTATATTTATTTTTAGTGGGGTGTTCGCAGAGACAGTGCTGAAAAGCGTGTTAAGAATTTTAGTAAAAATCAGAAGGAGTGTACACAGTATATTCTTAATCGCTTTGATTCGGGGTGAGAATAAGTATTTTACTTTATGATATAAAAAAATTGAATACGTTTAAATTAGATTAAGACTTTTGTTAATTGATAACATGAAGGGCGCCGACTCCCTGTGGGGACCTAATTGCTTCAACGTCTGGCTAATGTCTAAAGCAGCCGGTAAGCATGTAATCGGAAAGGGCCTGGTAATTAAATTAAGAGACAGGCCGTGATCGATCATATTTGGCGCATTCCGATGGGGGAGGTACGTAATTGAAAAACAAGTCTTTTTGAACCGGTGAAATTTACAAAGAGGCGTTTTTCAATTACGTCTGTGCCGTGAGCTTCGTTTGGTTTGAGTTGGCTGTGGGGTGAACATCATTTCAGTTATGGGGTGAAGGAAAGATAAAGACGCGTGTCGTGAACTTAAAACTTGGAGGTGGAGTGAAAATCGTTTTAGAAAATTTTATTTTCTTGTATGGGAGTAGGATTTTTAGTGGTACGCGTTTTTCTTTGTCCTGCCTACGTTGTGGTTGTCAGCTTGTTGAAGTAAGAAGGAAAGTGAATATAAACCATTGATTAGTTCTTTTATTTGATAATTTACCACTTACCCGTCTGGGAAGGGATATTACAGTATATTTATTTTCTTACAATTAGTTTATAACTTAGAGCGGTTGTGTGAATATTTTATAGCGTTTTTATGTAGTCGTACATATGCGTGGCTTTGCACGCGGGATAAGTGTATATTTAATTTTATAATATTAGTTTTGAATCTAGTGCTTATAAAATGAGGTCGTGAGTTTATATCTTAGGCGGGGGTGTAAATATTTTCAGAAAGTTACACATAAGCATAGCTATGACTGCAAGATAAGTGTATATTTAATTTCACAGTATTAATTTTGAACCTAATGTTTATAAAATAAACCCACGTGTCCTAAGTTTATAGCTTATAAATACATTTTCATACTTTTATAGTTTCATATTTACATAAATTATATTTTCATATTTCCATTTTTCATATGTGCATAAATCATATTTTCATATTTTCATAAATCATATTTGGGGCGGGGCTTAATGTCATCCATCATATTTGGGGGCGGGGCTTAAAGTCATCAATCAAATTCACACCTCTTTTGACACTAACTTATCTTAATGTACTACTGAGGAAGATATGGAAAAAGATGATCCACTGTGGCAACCCCTAACAGGAGCAGCTGAACAAACAAGAAATCATTTGGATAGTGTTAGGACAACACTGAGTTTGAAGCTCTCAATTTATTTCTATACATAATTTAGTTAAGCTCCTTTAACAAATACTTTTTAGAGTGTTCCTGAAATCTGCAAATTTAAACAGCCTGTGAATAATGCATTACGATAGTCAATTCTTCAAGAAATAATGCATATTCTGATTTTCCTTTGAAATATGGAGAAAGCAGGTAAAAGATGGTTAACAAATAATGTACTAATCATAGATGCCTTATTCTCCCCAATTGTCAAGAGACAGTAGCCTTCCTTTGGAAGACACTACTTAAAAATAACTAAATTGTGAAACTCAGGATGTGGTGTACTAAAGCCATCACAAAAATTGCTACTAATTAATGAATTGGTTTAAACATTGTTCAAATATCATGAAGTGACTTTGTTTTAATGCATTTCGTTCACATTACAGTTTAGCCATTAGGTTTAAATAATGGAAGGAGTGAAAAATGGTTTTGGGTTGTTGTTTCCTGCAGAGGCATTAGCTCTCTTGGAAATGTGTTCTTTTAATATTGTGGCTTATTAAATAATTAAACAATATCATAATATACCAGAAAAGGTGATATCCCTCCCATAGTGATTACGGCGGTACAAGAATCACATGAGACAAAATATCTTTTAGCTTACATTTACTGACGTTTTACGCAGTTCCAGACGGGGAGGCATATGGACAGACTTTATCCAGGTGGGAATCTGGATCAACACAGTCAGCCATTTTCTCCGTCCCTACGCTGGGAGGGTTTCCAACACCTATGTTGGCACAGCCTCGAAGGGTCTGGCCACTGTCCAGACCTTTTATATGGTTCTTGCTTCATTTGCTGGTCTTCTCGTTTCCAAACAAGGGCTGAATTCCTCTCCCACAAAATACAGAAATATCATAGTGCTTACATGTCGATTCTCATTCTCCCAAGAAGGAAAGAAGGTTTGTGCTGATAGAGGACAGAAATACCTAACCTGTGTTTAAACTGACTATACAAGCCTCCAGTTGTCTTTGGCTATCTAATCCAATGCTTGGTCAGCAATTCTAACTGCTGAGCCTCTGTGTGCCACAGTTAACATGCACATGTGAATAAAACTCATAACAGTACTGTCCAGATACAGTGACATAAAGAAACATGTAGTATTACAAGCCACCCTTTGTCAC
>NW_024377469.1:0-35812 GCF_016835505.1 Polypterus senegalus
AAAGTCTTTGAAGAAAGACAATTTCGGGGTGTCTGTTGTGTTGGCTGGCGGTGACCCCCCTTTTGGACGGATGGTGACCTCTGTGTGAGCCACTGGCTGAGGGAACTCCCTTCTCTGGTCGGCGGTGAGCATATGCTGTATTCATGATGATGCTAAGGACTACAAGTCTGTTTTGTTTCCCTTTTAAAATATAAGGGAAAAAACAATGTCGGACTGCCAAATGTGATTTCTCCCCTTGGGCCCCCTTGCTGCTAGGGAAGAGCAATACCCTTTTTTCCTAAGGTCTTGGCCAATTTCAAGCTGGCCCACTGTCCCGGGGCTTTTGGGGGGGTCTTAACGGGGGGGCTGGTGGCTAGAAAGTTGACCGGGAAAATTGACCTGATCTCTCATGGGGGAATCCTTGGATTTTCTCAAGCTGCCGGTTTTCCCCTTTCCTCTGTGGGGAGCGCTCCCTCGGCCCCCCCAGGGCATTGGGATGAGCAGGCATTTTGGTCACTGCAGAAAGTCAACACTCATTAAGTTTGCTTTAAAAGGGCTTATGCTTCCAATGACTTTTTTTGGGGGGCCCTTTGGTTTCCCTTCGGGTGATCCCCGATCCCGTTGGGAATTGATTGAACCGTTGGTTGCCCCGGATGAATTAAAAAAATGTATTGTAAAAGGCTCACCCCGTCTTGGGCATCTGGCGTTGAAAAGACTAGGGACATTTTAAAAGTGGTTCAATTCCTGAATATGGGGGATATCGAATAGTTCTTCCCCTGACCGGGGGTAGTCTCGCTCACAGACCTCTAGGGCTCCTTTTCCCCAATCCTATTTAGATGTTCCCTTTTTTTTCCCTAAAATAGAAAAGACTAAAACGTTTATTAAAACGGTGGTGCAGGATCAAACTCACAACCATTTGTTTCCCCGGGGGGCAGCTGATTCCATTGGCCCGGAGGCAGTCAAATCAACGGTGTCAATTCATTTTAAAGGGGGCCCCGTTTCTGCATTTATTTTTGAAAAAAAGCGCAATTGCTGTGTTAGATTTGTATTTTGGAAAGTGTGTGATACTTCAGGCTTCATACATTATATAGTTTTCTCATTTTTCTTAAAAAGAATATAAAAAAGTTTCTGTTTTAAAAATGTGTTTACACAGATTACTGTAACGGAACAGACATGAAAAAATTGTTCCAAACAACGATCTTTTTTTCCCCTCTAAAAATCCCCTTCCTCCCCAGAAAATCAATCAAGGCATGAGCTGGGGGGTTTTTTGCCCTTCTAAGGGGGGGGGGATGGAATAGCCAGCTGCTTGCAGCCTGATTTTTATCAGCACATTTAGATGACAAAAGGGGGGGTGGAATTGACGATTTTTAGGGGTTTAAGGTGGGGAAAGTTCCGAGTTTTTTTAGGCTCTGTTAATTCTAGTGTTAAATGACACTAAAAGTTGCTTATTTTATTGGGATCTCAATGGGCTCCATTCCCAAATGTTTTTTTTTTTTTTTTTTTTTTTATGGAATGATCCTCATCCGTTTGTTTTTGTTTGTAGTACTAGGGTTTGTGCCATGTTAGCCATTCTGGATTTGGGGAGAATCAACAAAATACACCTTTTATTGGCTAAAAAAAAGATTACAATATGGAAATTTTCGGGCAACTCGGCCCCCCTTCTTCTATGTTTGTTAGTTTATGTCTTTAGGCTACTTGTGGTTGAGCATTTTGGCTGCTTTTTTTAAAAAGGGCCCGGGGGTGCATGTCTTTGGGGGCATTTTTCCTTTTTTATAGGGTAATATTTTAGAATCATTTCTGTCATCTTTGCAAAACTCTTGTTTTTAGTTGTCTGCAGCCCAGTTTTTTTTTGGGTCTAGTTAGATAGATAGATTGGGGTTAGATTGTCTCATCCATTGTGTGAGATAGATGCTTAAATTGTTCCTCTGGCAGTGGTTTTTTTTTAACGAGAGATCCATAATTTAAGTGTAACCCCCAAAAGAACAAAAAAGTGAAATAAAAAAAAATTTTAAAAGATCTCAAGGTTTAAAAGGTTCCCCCGTTCATTTTTCCGCAAAGATTGATGAGTACCAGATTAAGGCCCCTGATAAGAGGATCTTCTGATGAAACATCCAGCCCAGCCAGTGATGGTGGAAAGGGGGCTACAGAAAAACGTACTTTTTCAAGAGGAAAACCAAAATTAGATGGGGGTCTTGTTCCCAACAGAAACCATTAAAAACCCTCCAAAAAACTACAGCAGCCTCAAAACCCCCTGTCCCCAACACTTGCCCCGGGGGAAAAGGGTATGGGTTATGAAACTCTTGGTGGGTATAAATGGAATACACATAGAACAGACAGTGAAATAGACAATCAAAACCGGATATAAAAAATTTGGGGAATGCGTTCAAGCAAATGTTTGACATGATCAAAAGAAAAATTTTAAAAAAAAATGGATGAAAGTGCAAAAAAGACACAAATGGCAAATTTGGGGAAAAAAATCAAATTATTGAGGGTTTAACTGAAAAAAATAAAGCACATGTTCTCAAACTGCTTTTTAGTAAATAGAACAAAAGATGTCTACTGCTGATGAAAGAATAAATGCCCTAAATCTGTCGTATTATTCTTAAAAGATTGTGGGGGCTGCAAATGCGAAGGAAAAACATCAGGATTGGAGGACTACCCAAAAAAAAATTTAAGTCCCCAAACCCAGGAAAACTGTAAATATTTTCTTCTAAAGTATTGGGAAAGGTTTAATAGTTAGAGTCAATAAACTGCGGATAAAGGAAAAACCCCCAAAACAGACAGGTGTATGCTTTTTTATACATTCATTACATTTTCTTTTATTTAAACTTTTTTAAATAATTTTTAAAAAAAGTATAATCAGAACATAAAACATAAACACACTATTAAAGGGACTGTCTTCTGAAATGTCATTTCTCAAATATTAAATACAACCCCTTAAACCCCTTTTACATACGGTAAAATCATCCCCGGTTTTTCCCCACATGGTTTTATTTACTAAGATCTGTTGGCTTTAACTGCTGATATCTGGTTGTTTTTTCCCCATATCCCCAGCTGGTTTTTTTCTGTTTAGTGTGCTCTATCTTTTGGCATGTAAAAAATTCTTAATCTAAAAAAACAAAGAAAAGTATTCCCCCACCTCCAGGCAAAAAGAAGCATTGTTTTAGGGATATCTTACTAACAACTAATGACCATTTTCAACTAAAAAGAACTTGATCAGCCAAGTCCTTAATTTCAGTTATAAGACAACAATTGGGTTTTTAAAACTGAAAACAGTCCCACCTGCAAAAAGTATTTGATTCTGAAGATTTTTGCATTGTGGTGGTGGTGAAATTTTTTATTCTCTAAAGGGAATTCTTCAAATATATAGGCTAATATGGATGAAAAGAATCTATCCCAAAAGTACTTGCACTGGGTTTTTGCTATTATTCATAAAATTATAATCAGAAGTTTTTTTTTGCATTTTAAATCCCGACTTTGGGTAGGTTCTCAACAACAGCATCTATAACATCTAAAAATTTTAAAGATAATTACAAATTTGTTGTGAGATTTTCCTCTCACCAGTATATCATAGTAATTCCAGAACTGATTATTTCTTCATTGATTTATTTCCTATAAAACCCTTTTTAAGATGACAATTTTTTTTCAAATCAACTATGCTCTCATTTTTTTGGGGTTTTGCATCAAATGCTCAACCCCTTAACCCACAGCTGATATCTTAACTCCCAAAGATGAAAACTTTATAGCATTTTTTTTCCAATCATAATAATTATTTTTAGGCCAATGTATCCTCAGGGTTTTCTATAGGAACACCCTGGAAAACAATGAAGACTTTGTAAGTGGAAAATTTTTCTTATTTTTAAAACCGAATTTGGTCAGAACTGTCAGGTTTAAAAAAAGACAGGAATGCCAAAACCCCAAATTCTTTATAGGCAAAGAATGGCTAAACAACTTATTTTTAAATTGCAACATTATTAAATAAAACAAAAGGGAATGCTTATAAATTGTATTCACAATCCACAACAAAAAGTTTGCAATACAAAAACAAAATTACTAATACAACTGTAATAAAATCAGGCATCTTGCAGGAAAAACTGACACTTTTGGGTATAATAAGCCCATATGTTCATCTCAGTGTAAAAAAAGGGCCCAAACTAAGCACTTTTAGTCCACAGTTTAATATTCTGAGTGGGAAAATTTGCTATAAAAAAAAGAATGCCATAAACTCACTTCATAGTGGGATTTCATCCAAAAAGGCTAATATTTGAAATTTACAAAAAAAAAATCTAAATTTGTTCATTATTATTAATGTTTTAGAACTAAACATAGTAAAGTCTACATTAAACATTCTGCCAAGGATTAAAGTTTCTTTAAGGAAAAAAAAGACCTATTACAATGTGGATTTTTTAAACTGGTTTGACTCCTGAATAATGTTAAGATATTGTGAAATCTTAGCTAGGACGAAATCCTTCCTTCTTTTTATCATTTAAATCCAAAAATAGATTTTTTTTGAAGGCAGGCACTCAGTCTCAACCTTCAAAATCCTGTTTTGTAATATACTTCCCAACAAAATGAAGTCAAAAAACATTTTGAATACAGAAAGGCCTTTGATGAATGAAATTATCTATTTTACTAATTTGGTTTGGCGTGTATATCTGCATGGAAAAAATGCCTAATACTGAACCAGAAGCCTCAGTCCTCATTAATAATACAAACTCTGATCATTTTCCCTTGACTCTTTATCCCCAGAAAAACCATAGAAAAAGGGGTTAAAAAGAAATACGAACACAAATATCACTATATTCAGATGATATAGTGCTTTATATCGACCCAAATTATCTCTGTATACATGCACATAATTCTTTAAAATTAAACTAATTATAAATTTTTTTTCTGAGATTTGAAACAGACATTTGATCAAAAAGCAAATCAAAAAGATTTAAAAAAAAAGGTGATATACGGTACTACCTATCTTTTAGTTTTATTAGTGGGCACAAATATACCAACAATAAAATCTTGGAAATCTTTGGGAATTCATGAATTCATATCAGTCGGCTTGAAATGGAAAAAAAAACCCTATTGTAAATCTTTGTTGTATGACCTGCTTTTTCTCTAAAATGCAATATCAAATTTACCAGAACTTCAGTCACCCACCAACTACTTAAAATAATAAAACCAAAAGTAGGGCACATTTCAAAGAAAAGAATTTTACTTGTTTCTTTTATACACAATAATCCCCTTTTCCACCTTTCCCCCTACAGTCTTTAACCCTTTTGGACAAATGTAGGGATTAAAACACTTTTTAGAGATCTTTACAGAATACTTTGCATCTTATAATAAATTACACAACAGATTTAACCCCCTGGCATCACATTTTTTCCCAAAAGATTGGTTTTTTTTTTACATTTCTCCCCAAAACCGTTCACATCTCTGTCTATAATAATCCCAAGGGCCCTTTAAGGTTATTTTTCACTCGGGCGGGCATTTAACAGTAAAAAAAATGATTTCAAAGATCTTGCTGACTGATGGGAACTAGACCTTTCAGTCTCAGAAAAAAAGGGGGAACCATACATAGAAATCCCTTGCTCTATTTTCCACTTTTTTACTTTTTTAAAAAAAAGGTCTTTCATTAATCATGGTTGTGATGGTTGATGTCATCTTGCCTGAAGAAGGGGGGCCGATTGCCTAAAACTTGCATATTGTAATCTTTTTGTTGAATAAAAGGTGTCATTTTTCTTGACTTTTCCCACATTCATAAGCTAAACAATACAACTCTATCTATTTAAACATGGGTTAAAATTGTCTAAAATGCACATAGGGTAAGACCAACCTGAAAATATTTTTTGGGAAAAGATTAAACAACATCATTTTTGGGCAAAAATTCTTTTTACCCTTCAGGCGGAGTGTTAAATCATTCCAAAACCAATAATGGTGGTTTTTTGGGGTTCCCTGAATAGGGTTAAACTGAATAAGTAAAAGTTATAATAGCATATGCCACACTACTTTCATGCAGAGTAACTATAAAATTCCTCCCCCCCTCAGTGGATAAGCAATGCTCAGTATTATCTCAAATCAGAAAAAATAAAATTCTCTCAGATGTAACCCAAAAAATTTTTAAAACAACAAATCTCATTAATTTTAAATTTAAAAATTGGGTGTGTGACTCATTTATGGTAATTTTTTTTTCATGTTTTTTTGTTTATTTCTGTTCTTCCCTTGTTTTCTTTATACTCATTTTGAGTAAATGGTTTGTATCTCTTTGTATTATTACTGTATATGTTTGATTGAGTAGCATGTTCGGGTTTTTGTAAATAAAATAAAAATTATAAAAAATGTTTAGATTAAAGCCTTTAGTTTAATTTAGCCTTAATTTTCTTTGGATTAGAGTTTAATGGTTGAGGATATTGTTAGTAGGTTTGGTTTTGTTCTAAAAACATTATTCCTATTTTTGTTTGCTTATTATTGAGACTTTCCTTTCAACATTTAACCCTAATTTACATTTTTTTTGCTGGGCAGCAAATGTCCAAAATTTGGACTGAAAGTCCATCGCTTTGAAGCTATACTGTAATATTTTTCTATTGAAAGAAGGTTGTATGTCTTTTCTTTCTTATGCATGTAATCTACATGTCATTGTTTACTACTTCAAGAAAAATCACAAATCTATGGTTCAAAGCCCTGAGAATCTTGAATAAATTTAAGCATTGCTTGAAGTGCTTGTTGATGCTCCTCCACAGGACAAAAAAATTTCTCCTCTCTAAAATACATATTTCAGTAAATGGACATGCTTGATATTAGGACCTTGAAGTATTTGCATTTTGATGATGTTTTTTCCTTTTTCACAATATGTGCATTAAATATAACCCGTGGCAAAAATGTTTCTTCTCTTAAAGGGTTTGGGGTTATTAAAGGCAGTACAGTTGTCTTTCTCAAACTCCCTCCTTATGTTTACGAACTTAATTAGAAACATGTCTTACTATGATAAAAAAAAATTTGTCAAGACCACTGACTCCTAAAGTTATATCATATTACATCATTATATCATTACAGCAGGACGCCAGTCATAATAATACACTATACTGTATATTCTCGCTTATTCATGAAATATGGTCTCATTCAGTTAAAATCATTACATTATGTACAAGTTAAAAATATTAGACCTAGTCTACACTAACTTAAACTTGAAAATCCTTTTCCTATTCATTTGACAATTCATCCGCATTGAAAGTAGTTTGACCTAATAATAAAATTAATAATAAAACATTTTATTTATAAGCACCTGACCAATGAAGATGGGTGGTTTTGATAGCTGTATACATTTGAAGTGCTGGGTCTTTCATAGCAGTGTGCATTGGAAAAGAGTTTTTCAAAATTGCGATGTTTGGTTGGTGTGTGATTGGGCACTTATGTTTGTCCCTTTATCTCATCTTTACTCTCAGGATGACCTCTTATTACCTTCTCAGCATCAGCGACAAGTTACTCTTCTTGAAACACAGAGATATTTTTCTGTATTTTTTTTTGTAGGACTCCCTAAGGCTTTGGTAACTTTATACCTATTTGTAACCTTTGAAATTGTACTTCATCTTCTGCTTCCATAAAATGAACTGTTTTTTCTTTGTTCAGTTTACTTTGAGTTGTATCTGTAAGCAACACACTCTTGACCATGCCCAAATAGAAAGATATAAGTGTTCTTGGTTTTTTGATTGACAGATAACCTTTCGAAAACAGTCTGAACAGTCTAGTGTGGAAGGCAAATATTTAAATCATTTGTCAAATACCCATGTTAGCACAGACTAAGCCGTGGCAGTAAGAAATGTACTCTGGATTAGATCCCCACTCAGTGTTTTGTTTATATGCATTGTTTTTGTTTTTTTCTCTTACACTTATTTTGTTTTCTGCTTTCTCATGCTCTTTCCTCCGCAACCCAAAAATATATATTTTTTTTATATATATAGGTACTGTAATGTAATTCCAGTTTTCATGCAAAAATGTCAAATCTCTTGTGTTTTACTGATTCCCCTTTCCTGTTAATTTTTTTCAAATGCGGGTAATTTATCTCTTTCAGTGTCATTGAGTTATTCATTTTCAATGGTTTATTATTCAAGTAAATTATACTTTATTAATGTTATAATATTTTCTCTTTCAATAGTTTTCTCGAAACATTGTTCAAGGTCCCTCTGTCAAGGCTGCCAGTGCCCTGAAGCTTTTAAATAAGGTAATCACTAATTTTGGCAAGTTAATTTATTGGAATGTAATGGCCTTGCACAACTCAGCAAACAATTAATAATGTATGTACTTTAGAGTGAAGTGATTAATCTCTGCTGGTTTGGTGCACTCAAATAATAGGCATATTCCCAATGGCCTAATGGCCTTAAAGGGTCATGTTGTATGATGGTTTAAACCAGAAGGGCAAAAATTTTATTCCTCTTGACTGTTGCTGTTAATTGGTAGTAGAGAACTGATAGAATGGCCCACAAACATTTTCTTTCTTACATCATTAGATTAACCTTTTTCATAGTAAAAGTATTTATTCTTTGCTTCGAAAAAAATGTGTCAATCATAGTAAAATGCTAGAAAAATAGAACAATGATTTTAACAAAGATAAAATGTAAAGAAAAAGAGAATAATAAATGAAAGTCATATTGTTATTACCCTCAAATTTATACCATTTCCCAATTTTTAGCATCAAGATTCTGTTGACAGATTTGTTAAATGATGGCGTAATAGTAATACTGGATGTTTTCAACAAGTAACCAAATTTCACTTTTCCCTGTTCTGACTATTTGCTACAGTACTTAGCCTTTATTTTTTTTTTTTTCAAAGCATATTATGAAAAAATTATCTGTATTGACAGGGAATATATTTTGCCATTCTGCTTCCAAGTATAAGATATCCCAAAGGGAATTGTAGAGGTCTGGTGGTTTGAATAGTCATAAAAGGGGCCACCTCTTCTGAGAGAAATCTACATTTGGTAGAGTGTCCATAGTTTTTCACATAATACCATTTTTGGACAATAGTCTCTGAATCACACCAAGTCAAGGATGCACTTAGATCCCAGTTGTTCTGAAAGATCATGGAGACAGTTAAGTAGTTTTTCAGATTTTCTGGTGACAAAGCTAATAAACTGATCTCTGTTTTGATGTTGCTAAAAGTAGTAATTTTTTTTATTCTAGCTGCTTTCTCTGTTCATACGTTAAATGCAGTGTCAGACAACTGACCTTCAAATTTTAATTCAATTATTTCCCAGCTTTTTTTTTGTGTAAACAAATTTTCGATAAATTTTGTCCGCTCTCTGTTGCTATTCAGAACTACTGTGTCTATCCTACAGTTCCTTCCCTTTAAAAATTTAGGGGTACCTATGGTTTTCAGCATCAAAGACTCAACTAGGTTTAGAGAAGAAAATCTAGAGTGTATGAAATAGGTGGTGTCACTGACATAAAACCATAATGGTTTCGCTGATAGATTTCTGTAAGGCATCATCTGAATTTTGAAGATTGTGTAATGAAACTGCTTAACTGAATCACTTTGTTTCCAAAATCTGCCACTACTGGACTACATCTAGATTTTCTTTTCCATCATAATACTTGATGCAAAAATGAAAAGGTTAACAAAACAGCTAACAGAGTATCCTGTTGTGTCTGACTTGGCAAAATTTTAATTTTCAGGTAAGCAGGTATAGTCTGTTGCCACCAAAAATGTGTTCCCATATGGATAATCATGGAACTTTTAAAACTGCCCACTTTGAAGCAAGCAATTCCAATGTATGTACTGGATATGTAGACTTGCTGCATAACAGACTTATAATAAATTAAATAGCTTGCAAGTCATTTATATCAGTTTTCCCCTCTTGACCCAGTAATAACACAACTCAAGCTGACATCATTATGGTATACATAAGGTAGCTTGGGAAAAGCAAACTAGGGTGGGGTTTCAACTTCTCTATAATGCTGTTAAGGACCTTTCACAAACATTTGTTCTATTTTCATTATTGGCAAAAGGGGACTGTATACCTTTTCAGACTTTATTATCTAACCCCTTTGGCCCATTGATAATCCCAAAAGTAGGTTATTAATCCTTCCTATCATTACGGCCATGACTCACTATTATGTATCAGAATAGTCCGGGATCAGCTTTCTTAATTCCTTTTTTGCTTCTTCCTTGCTAGCAAGGCATAGAATTGACCCTGCAATTCCCCTTTCAGTTTGGCAGGATACAAGAGGCTGTATTTGATATTGGCTTGCCGTAACGCTATTTAATGTTGTAGAGGCTGGCGTTTAGTAGCTGTTGCTGGAGAGAAATCAGGGGAAAATAGAATGTGGTTATTTTCATATATAAACTCTTGCTTGTGTTTGAGGGTGCCATCACCTCTGCTTAAATGATAATCTTTCAAAGTGAATAATTAAAGATCTAGGTCTAACTGTGTTTGATCTGCGTGCCAATAAGCTGCTGCTATCTCAGATTCTGCTTTAAAGTCCTTCAATTATTTTAGAAAATAGTTCAGCTGCGAATTTCACAGGGTTTGGACTTTCGATTCTCATGCAGCCCTTCAATTCTGACATTATTCCTTCTGCTTCCATCTTCCAAAGCCAGTCTGTCTCCAAGTTTTTGCATTGGGCTGGCAGTTGCTGCCCCTTCAACACTGGGAGCTAGATTTTCGGCTGTTTCCAATCCGAGTTGAATGTCTCTTGACATCCTCCAGTTGATCGAAAAGCATGTTCAGTTTAACTGAGGTTTTCTGAATGTGCTCTTCAATTTACCCAGCATATCTTTAAAGACTGCCTCCCAAAAAACCCATATGCATTTCTCCAAGTTTTATTATCCTGTTGCGCTCCTGGCCCGCTCCTTCACAGCTTCTCATTTGCCTTTGCCCTTGCCATCTCATTTGCCTTCTGCTTTTTTTTATCTCTTGCATAAGCTCAGCAAACATCACCTTCGTTCAGACAGATCAATTCTGCTTTCTTTTTAAAGCGGGCATCAGGCTCTATTGTGATGCCCCCAATGTTCTGGGCTGCGTGGAGTATGAAACCATGGACCGGCCTTTTCAGTACTTCACTCATGCTTTATATTCCCCCCCCTTTTTCCCCAGCCTGAAGGATGATGTGGTGGACCATGGCCCCAAAAGGTCTGGGCTTTGCCATTGATCAGGTCAGTCTCGAAAAGCCATATCTTGCTAGGGCTTCCAACCTCAGCTTGGATGTGCATTTTGGTTTTGGGACCCTTTCTTGTTGGCCATGTTTATATTTGCATATACTGTAACCCCTCAGGTTGGATAAATCAGGTATCTCAGGATAATAAGCAAAAATATAAAAAAATAACACGCTGTTTGATCCCGGGCGTCCAATAAAAGACCAATCAAAACATTTAGATTTCAAAGTTAACCCCTCTTTCATTTGATTTTCTTGACCCGGCCAAAATAGACATGGTTTCAAAACCCCTATGACGGTGGTGTAGGTCCCCTTTTCAGCAGCAAAAAATTTTTGTAACAAAACTACTTCTTCTCGGGAACTTTTCAGGGGGTTTCCCCTTTTGGGTTTTCTTTTTTCCTTCCTAGATTTATGGCTTTGATAGGTCCTTCCGGACAGGATGCAAAGATTTTTTTTAGTGTTGATGCAGACAGTGCTAGTTGGAAATCATCCCCTTTTTGTCCTTGTTTTCCCCCAAAATGTAAGTTATAGTTCTATGATGTTCTTATTTTGGCCACTAGGTAGATAGTAAAAAGGATAGAGGGACTGTTAAGAAAAACAAAAAAAAAAGGGACTTATTGTTTCATGTTCTCAGTTCTTGGATTAAGTCTTTTAACTTTTGGGCACTGAGTTTTTATTTTTTCATCGACAACGACAAATTGGCAATAAATACACAATGTTTCTCTCTCCTTTTCCTCCACTATTTCTGCCTTGTCGGGTAAACCTGCTATACCATTTAAAATGGCGAAAATGTTCAAAAACTACATGCTGGTTCTTAGGGATCCCCGGAGATGAATGGCGGAAGCATGCAAAAAGGGACTTCTCCTTTTGTCCCTTGGGGAAAAGAAGGTCAGAGATTGTTTTACGCTTCGAATCAAAAGGGATGTCAATGGGGACACCATTAGGTTAGGAGCTCACTGCTCCCGGGGGAAAGTTTTTTGGGGTGGCATGCTTTTAAAAAACGTTCAGGCTGCTAATTAAACTATTTCCAATAAAATAGCCCCCTTTTTGTGACTTGGCGAATTGGGAGTTTGACACTAAACTGGATGAAATTTAACAAGATCAATTTGGGGGTAAAGGTTGTCGCCCTCAGAAATTACTTTTAAACTGACTTGACTTTGGAAAGGCAAGTTCCCAAATTGGCTGCTGGGAAAGCAGGCAAATTTATTTCGGAGATAGACCGTCTGATGCAAAGTTTACACTAAACCTTTTCTGCTCCCCCCAAAACCTTTCAAGCCTCTAAGTTTCACAACCTAAAATTTTCTGCCCCCTTGCCTCTGTTGTGCTTACTGCCCGGATCTGATAACATCTTCAAATAAAAAAAATTTCCCTGCTGATTCTGCTACATGAAAAACTATAAAAAGACTGGTCTTTTTGCACGGGTTTTTTCCCATTCCCCAAAAAATTCTGGTTAAGTTGACCCTGAGCTTCAGACCCTTTCTTAATGACCTTTTGGGACAAAAAATCTGTTGCGTGTCATAATGGCTCAACTGCTACTGCCCGTTCAACTTGGGTTCTGGATCATGGTTCCCTTTTTCCCCTAAATTATATATTTGAAAATTTTCAAGGAGAACCTTTACTCCCCCTTAGAAGGGGTGATTATTCCTTTCTACTCTTTTTTTACCTGTTACTGTGCCCAAAGATGATACATCCCCGTCAGTCTTCATAGTGCTTCATAGTAAGGGGGGGATTTTTGGGGAATGGATTTAAAAAAGGGTCTACATTTGTGCTTTACGGCGTACTGTCTTACCAGGGCTACCACAAACTCTATTCCTGTCATCTGTCTTTCTACAGCTCCATCACCCCCCTTTCCCCTAGGTTGGAAAAAGGCTTCATACAAAAAAGTTAAAAAGTATTGACTCTTTTTTTCCCCAGTCGACAAAATTCGTTGTTTCCCCTGTTCAGTTGGGCATGATGTCAGTGCAAGCAAAATCCCCTTTCCCAAGCGGGATTTTGAATTTTGATGCCTCTCCTTGGGTCTCTTCCATTGGTTGACCCAAAAGAAGCTGGGGGTATCCATATGTGTGTTGGCTTGAGTAACCCAAATAAAACTATTTTTTTAAAACAGCTTTCCTCTTTCCCCTATTGTGAAATTTCATTGCTGAGAAGAGTAAAGTCTTCTCCACTAGTTAGAAAGTGCAGATCGAACCCCCGTGATCTGACTCCCTTTTATTATTCGGGACTATTCAGGTACTGCGGGTCCCTTTGGGGTTAGCATTGCCCCGTCTCTTTTAAAAGATGTTTTCCCAGTCTTCGGGGTTGAAAAATTTTGCAAACTACTTGGATAATAATTTTTGTGAGGGACAAACCAAGCCGACCATGATTGGACATTCAAGCGTTCTTAAACACATAAAAGATGCAGGATTGCGTTAAATGAATCAAAATTCATTTAATCAGGCCACCCATTTTTGGGTTATCTTTAAACCATAATACAACCTGTTCAGGGCACCTTGCTGCTCTTCTGCATGCCCCAACTCAAACTGATGTTAAAAGTTATGTTCTTTTTTTGATTTGCATCTTGGTATAAAATTTTTCCCCAAATTTTTTCCACCATTCAGAACCCTAGCCTGCCCCCCCAAAAGATGCATTTTTTCCTGGTCTGAGGAAGCTCAACACAGCTTTCTGTCAGTGAAACGTTGATGACAGTCCAGCTCTGGTCTTTTTACCCTTAGCCTACTATAGTTTCCCGACTTGTCTGATTATGGGTTTGGAGCTGTCATAGCTCAAGTCCAACCTGACCCTCGGACAGACTGTTTCTTTGCATCTAGGACTCTTACTGCTGCTGAAAAAATATTCACAGTTGAAAAAACTCTTGGATGTGCTGGGCTCTTGAAAAATGGAGGCCCTTTTTTTGGGGGGTCAAAAATTTATCTCCCAATTCAAGTTGACCCTCTACTGCCCTAAAAAGGGTCTGATGTGACATCGGATTACACACTGGGCTTCCGACTGTTGTGTTTCACTATACTGTTCTTACCGTCCTGGGTCCGGGAAATTTCATTGCTGATTGTCTCCCCGACTTGCCCTTGCCCTGCTGCTGAGAACATTTCTGCAACTGAACATGAGTTTGTGGCAATGTTTTCTCCTGTCTGGCTGCCCCCTCATCTGGTGAGTTTGCTTTGCCTCTGCCTCTTGTAGTGAGGTTTTCTCTTGAAATTAGTTCGGGGTGGCCTTCTTCTGTTTTGCAGTTGCACAGTTATGCATCCATATTTCTGATTACAAAATGAATTTATAAATGAGTGTGTTCTGTGGTGCCTGTCTCATTCTCCCCTTTTTTCGCCATACCTTGGGGCTTTTAAGGGCACCAAAATTCGAGCTAAACAGCGTCTCGTGAGCTATACTGGGGGATAGATGATTTGCAACTCAAGTTAAAATTGTTTGATCATCTGACAAAACATAATCCCTTTTCTGCCCATTACAACCTTTCCATTTTCATTGAACCCTGGCAAAAGTTGGCCATAGATATATGGATCCATTTGAAACAGCTGTTTGGGAAATTTTTATGCTCCCCTATTTAAATTTTAATAGCAAGTGGCCAAAATTGCCTTCACTGCTTCTATCCTCTCGAATTTTGTTTTCTCACTTTAGTCTTTAGCAGATTTGGGAAATGCATTCCATAGTGTCAGAAATGTTTTCAATTAATTTAAAAGACTTTGCAGCATTTTTGAAAGAAATATACAACCATAACATTAATATCCATCTGCTCGGGCCATTTATTTTATTTGTTCTCAATATCAACTTTAAAAAAAACCCTGGGAAAACCCGCTGTCACAGAATTCCTTAGGTATATGTGCAACACCACATCTACCAAAGGGGTTTCTCCTTTTTTTATTCATGGACAAAAATGCAAACCCCTTGTCCTTCCTCCCTTTCCTGCAAGGCGATGATGTCACTGTTGGGTTTTGGGTTTTCCCCTCTTCAACGAAAATGAAATACTATACAGATCCAGACATGGCGTTCCTGTTTTCAAAAATGGGACCCAAAATGATTTGGGTCAATACATGTTCAAAAACACCCAGATTTTTTCCCCCCGATTAAAATTAAAAAAAATGGTCCATTCCCTTTTTTGGCAGATGGGAAAAATGGCATTCTTCCCCTTTTTCTAATGAAAAAACCTGTGCCCAAATTTTGCTTTAGGGGGTGCTACAGTGGAAATTCGCCCCAGTCTGGGGCGTCAATACATGAGGTTTTTTTCCCTTAACCTGTTGAAAAATCCCCCTTGCTTGGGACTTTGTTCCATAAATTTGAATGTTTGATGTAATTCGTGATCATTATGTGATGTTTAACTACCTACTGTAATTGTACTATTCTTAAGTAAAGGGGAAAAATGTTTTGTTCTGTACTTTGGCCCACTAGGTGGAGATAGTGAAGAGGGGTAGGGGAAGTGTTAAGGAAAACTAAAAAAATTTGGGACTAAATTTTTTCTTTTTGCTTGCAGTTCTTGGATTAAATCTTTAACTTTTTGGGCCCCAATCTTTTCATTTTATCCTCTGACAACAACAGTTTCCATTATGAATGTTTGCATTACTGTCAAATTTTGACCACCCCTTCACATTGGACATAGCATTCCTGTAACTAATAAGAAAAGTTACACAGTCTCTTGTGCTCCATCATCCAAATTTGAGCCCACTTCATTACCTTGTCCAGGTATATATCATTTTATCTGTATGTGGTTTCCATAAAACTCTCAAGCAGCTTCTTGTGTTTGTGTAACGTTCTTCTGCTGACATTCTTTAACAATCTCAAGTGGTGAACCTCTGGTAATACTTCTGTAGCAATTATAGATTGGCCATCTAGCTTTGTGAAGAGGATTATTTTTATTCTGCCTTGTGTGTTATATTTAACCCATTTATTGACACCGAGTGCATGCCAACCTATTTGGGAAGTGGTCTCTCTCTGAATTCCACTTCTCAAGATTTTTCTAATTATTTCCTAAGGTTTTTGGGAGTTTTTGCTGTCAAAAACAGGGCCTTTAAAGCCCATTGAGGCTTTCCTTGTGTGATTTTGGCTCTGTTAAAATGCCATGTTTCTTTTGAACTGGATTCTTAGGAGCATTATAACTATGTTACTGTGTCCTTTAACTTGTATTCTGCAACTGCGGCCTCTAATGCCAACTGATATTTTTGGCTTTCAGCTGTGTCTCTTCCAAATGCAGAGCCTGCTACTTTTTTAAAGTTTCAGCATGAGCAGTTAGTGCGCATACTCGCCCCTCACCTTGGCCCTCTAATGGAGGTCACTGATGAGCTAACTGTACTCCTTGTTTTACAAAACATCAGAGGCACTGTCAGTAGAAGTGACATTGTCAGAATTCTGAGCACTAAATTCCTTTAAAAGTTTTACATTTACCACATTGGGAAAACACCTTCAAGATCTTTAATTGAAACACAAAGATGCTGCGTGTTTCCCAAACAGTCTTTTTGCACTTGAAAATTTCAAGTCTTCAAATTTAGCTTAAAAACCTATTTTTTCTTTCTGCACTTCCTCTTCAGTTGTAAAGAAAATAACTTATCATTTAGCTCAATAAACGTATTTTACTACTGAAAGCTCAATTTCAGGTATCATTTATTTTTCACATATTTTTTCCTTCTTATGTTTTTCTGTGGCCTTCATCAAATGATACTGATCATATTTTTCCTCTATAGCTTCTTGAAGCATTGTTCTCTGTTTTAAAGGCTATATAGCCCCACCGGCACAGTCCAAGCATGGTATAAGCGCAAGGCTTTATTTCTTTTCTTAGCCTACAATCCCGTGTCCCACCTTTTAACAATTCCCAAGAAGTGCACAACAAAACCCTTTCGCACCACACCACCAACATCCTCCGGAACCCGCCTCTTCCTCATTCGCCCAAGGGAGGTTGCCTTATGCCCCCCAGAAGTGACCAGGTGCCTACCAGCTGTCTAGTTCCCCCCCGGGGGGGGGCTTAAGTCGCCATTGTGGCTGGCTCTCCCAGCACCCCCTGCGGCCACCCCATCTCCCAACGGGCTTTGTGGATTTTTCCCCCCCCAGGACCCCGGGGGGGTGGGGAAAAGGCCGGGGAGGTGCCCCGGGTCCCCTGGGGAGGCTTTTTCCCCAGGGGGCTGTGGGATGCAGCAAAAACGCCCGGCGGGATCCCTCCCTGCTCCTTAACTTTGTTTAACACTAACAGATTCCCAAAATTAACCAGTGCTATGCTAGGGAGGGCCCCCCGGGCCCGGCCCAACTTTCAGGCAGCACACTCCGGGCTTGTTGTGGGTTTCCCTTTCATTCATACACTAAGATTGGAATAGTTTTACTAATGCTCCTTCTAAAGTAGGTAAAATCCTTTTTTTTTTATTTAAATCCCTCAACAAAAAACGTTTTCTGTCTTTTGAAAAACCTTCAATTTCCCAAGCCCCCAAAAATTCTAACAGTATGTTTTGTTTTTAAAAACAAAATTTAAAAAGGAGTTTTTAAAATTAATTAGCGTGTTTTTTTGGGGTTTAAAAAAACTGCTCTTAAGATGGGGTAAAAAGCTGAAATTTTCATAAAAAGAAATTTCACCTTTGTGTTTTTAAAAAAATTCGTAAAAAAGTAAAGAACAAATCATAAAAAAAGAAAAAAGTTTCCCCCCATGCAGAATAAAAGGAAAAGGTTTGTTTCTGCTTATTACAATCTTAGCTGTTCTCAGTTTAAAAATTCATTGCATTTTATATTTGTTTTGTTACTTTTCGGTGAATTTACATGGGTTTTTTTCAGTACATTTATATGTATGAAATGTTCAGTGTGGTTTGAAACTGCTTGCCTCCCCGCCCTTTACAACTGGGGTCATGACTGAACTAGTTCTTGTCAGAATGACAAAAAATAATGAAACAATTTAAAAGTTAGCTTAAGGTGTTAAAAGAATCTCCCATTAACTATGCACTAGTATACAGGCAAATATAACTAGTGCCCAGTTGCTGACCTTACGCGGGATGCCTGGAAGGCGGCGGTGACTCTATGTCTTCGGTCCGGAAAGGGGGAAACCCGCCCTGGATCAGAAAGAGGAACCCGGGAGAAAAGGGAAAAGACCCAACCCGGGACCTGTGGCCACCCCAGGGTGCCTTACCTCATATTGCCGGAAAATTTACTTCAGCCACACCCGGGAAAGATGGTGAAGCCCTTCTAGGGATGCCGGTGCTTCCGGCAAAGGGCAACACTTCCCCCATTCCAGGAAGTGCTGCTGGAGCGTCTTCAGATACCTGGACCCCGGATACCTGGGAAAAAGGGGGCCCCCTTCCTACAGTCGGGCTTGGTCAGGAATGGGAGCAGGGCCGAAGCTCCCAGGAGGAGAAGAAGGTGCCAAGGACTGGGGGAGAAGCCCTATAGTGGGGATTGTGCTGAGTGCATTGTGTGTGGTGTTGGGACTGTGATCTTGTGTTAATGATAATAAGCGTTGCTTTATAAGATGTTTTTTGTTTGGGGGTCGGGGTTGGTTCTCAATGGCCCACGTGAGTTTTCCCTCTGTTACAAAGCAGGGGATAAAATAAATTTTAAAATAAAAATTTTGTCAGCTGCCGGGACCTCAATCGCCACCCTATACATACCGCAGGAGCGGTCCCACACACGCTTGCGTTCCATAAATCACCATTAGGCCTCAGAGATTCTCCAAAGTGCCCTCTTCCACCCGAGGGGGTGAGGAATGCCAGCCAAGGCAGAAAAGATTCCAGCGTTGTCATCACCGGAAAAGATGGGTGGCCAAAACCACGGCGCGGGAGGAGCCTCCTGGAACCGTCCGACTGTGTGCCGAACCGACGCCAAACCCGGGGCGGCGCAAAAGGAAAGGGAGAACCTCTACATCTTCGAAGCTGAGGCAGAATGGCCGGCGATCTGAACTCCTGGGAGAAAGGAAAAGGGCGGCGACAGACCTCCCGGACGGCAAGTGATTGGGCGGTTTGCGTTTTTCCCTGGTGATTGGTTGCCGGCGGATGCTGGTCCATCTTGAAGGGGGGGGTCCGCGATCCGGGAAAAGCTCCAGAAAGGGGCAGCCCATGAAAGACAATGTAAGGTAAGTCCCTTCACTGGCTGATGTTGTTTTCCTGCACTTCGGGATGATTGGAGAAGATGCTTGATTAATGCAGATGGTGCAGCAGGTAGAACACAACTCGTGTCTGTGAACCCAGCTGGAGAGTGGGGCCCCCATCAGGCGCTATGTCAGAGGGCAGAGGGCCCCCGGAATCTTTGGCCAGAGGATGTGACGGTACAGGTGAGTAAAACCGGGGACCATAAAGAAAAAAGAGGCGAGCGAAACCCCCCGTGGTATCGTGTGGTTCGGGGGGACTCAGTAGCTGCATCCCGATAGTGGTAGTGACCCCGTAGAGCTGATCGCCTGGAAGGGGTGGAGCCAAGATGCTGGCTGGCGAGTGTCATGGGTTTTAGGGCCCTACTGCTGGAGCCAGCATCGTTCCGTGTTCCACAGCGGCACGATGGTGGGGTCTATTCCTTTCCGTTGGGGGACCCAAGCCATCAGAATGTCCCAAGAAAGCGGAAGAATGGAGGAGGAAAACCGGTTCTTCCTACAAAGATAAAGGCGTGAGCTCACAATAGGTGACAGGCTGTCCTCTGGGGGCAGAGGAGCCCAAAGTCAGGGGATAGCCGTCTAAGGAAACGGTTTCAGGCGTCAACCCGATGAAATGACAATATTGGGCGGGTGCTGAGGTTTTGGTGACCAGGGTGCTGACCAAAGGGGGCGTTGGCCTATTACAGAGAGAAACATGCCAGACAGTGGTGTCAGGGCGAAAATCGCCCGTGTCAATTTTATTTTTATAGGACCAGGCCCTGGACGCAACCATTTATAAACCCCTTCAGCCAAAGTATACCCTCGTGGCTGGCCGCTTACAAGGCGGTCTTAGCTGGCCGATAGTCAGTGTCCGATTTCTGGCGTCCTTACCCAGCCAGGACTCCTGGAAGGACAAGGGACATCTATGTTTTCCCCGGGCCCAAGGGGAAAAATAACCAAAAGGGCCGGGGGGAAAAGAAAATTTCCCCAACATTGGGACCCGTGGCCATTCGGGGGCCCCTTTTAAAAAACCAGGAAAACTTCCCCCCCCCGGGAAGATGTGGAAGATTTCCCGGGGCCATTTTCGTAAAAGGTACCTTCTTTTTTATCTTGGTAAGTAATTTCGGTATTGCTTTTCCCCCCCATTTTTATTTATTATTGAAAAAAACAATTCCACGTTTAAAATTATTTTTTATATTTGGCAATTAGATGTAGAAAAAGAAAAAAGGGTTGTTAAAATAAAATAGTGTATTACTGATAATACATAAAAATAACAAAATGAAAAGTACTTTGAATATTGGCAACCATACAACCTGATAAAATGGTGATTTTAATTCGGTGGCACCAGACCAGACAAAATGTCTCTAGTTAAGGATTTGGTGTCAGCTTTCACCCAAATGTCTGCAAATGGCTGTGGCTGTTTTATTGTGTTGTCTTATCATCACAGGTTAGCAAGAGAGAGCTTCTTCATATGTGGCAGTCAGAGAGATGCTTCTTCATCTTTCCGCGAGAGAAATGGGTTAAAGCAAATTTATAGATGTTTCCCCAAACCTAGAACCAAAGGACACCCTTGGTACTTGAAGGCCTCTGAGACACCCAAATTCCGCCATACCTCAGCCCAAAGGGGGAAAAGAAATCTTTCCCTCCAACCCCAAGACCATATATTACACTAACCTGGCTTTGGGGGGGATCAAACTTTTAAGACACCCCCCAAACCCTTCATAAAATTACAAAGAGACATTTAAAGGGGAGGGGGGAAGGCAACATGAATCCCTCTCACCACTTGGTTTGCCTAAATTAAAAATGAATAAAAACATTTATCAAGTTATAAAAATCCTACATCACAACACTACCCCGATGAATGGAAGTGCAACAAATGTCTTTAAATTTTTTCAAAAGGTCTATTAACGTGCATTTGGGGCATATTTGCTCCCCCAGTGTTAAAAAGTTGTCCGTGCCCATTTGCCCTTTAAATATCTTCTTTTTTCAAAAGACAATCTGAAGAACTTGGGGCCCCAGATGACTTGTATCTGCCCCACTTGCGTCAAACTCTTTCTGAGTCTTCATTTTCTGACTGGGGGTTCCTGGAAAGTCCACCCCTTTCCCAAACTGCCTCTTGAAATTGTAATTTTTAATCTGTCTGGTTCTCTGTCTAACTGCAATTGGCCCCTGTCCCAAACTATCTAAGCATATGCAACTTAAACATCAAAATTTAAAAGGTAACCAATCCCAGTACACCATTTTGCCCAAGTGACACCCCATGTGCCCCCAAAACTTTTCCAAACCAACATCTGTCCCCCTCTGCACACATTTGGGGTTCGGCCTCTTGTGTTTCCCCTCCCCGGGGGCCCTGACTGCCATCAGCCAAGTATAGGCTGGCATCCCCAAATGAAATCACGGGTTTGCAACTTCACATTCCCCTTAGGCCCCCCTGATTTGTTTGCTCACCATATGATACTATTGGGGCAAACACCTGGTTAGTTGGCCCCTGGCCTGTGCCTGCACCAAGCCCAACCCGGGGCCCATTTTTTCCCAATTGCTATCCTAACATGGGCCATTGTTTTGCAAATGTACCAGCTGCACCTGTTTTCCCAAAAAAGTTCCCCTTTGCTCATATACCTTTTCTTTTAATTTTCCCTCTTAATTAATTAATCCCCAAAATGTATATTTTATAACCTGAACCCTTTTTTTGGGCTTTCCCTAACTGGTTTTTAGTTTCCCCCAAAAAATTGCTCAGTAATGAAAAAACCTTTCCTTTTAAACTATAGCTATTGGCTAGTCCTTTTTTTGCATGACTTGTACTTTTTAATTTTCCCCGTAAAGGTTTTTTCCTTGCTGTCTCTTTTCTTTTTCTGTTTTTTCATCTTTGCTTTTGTCTTTAGGTTTTTTCCTCTTTTTTTTTCTTTGCTATGTGGATTTGAAAATGGAAGGTGAAAAAGCTTTTTTCTTCCATCTCATTTTCGGGTTGGACCGGTCCCAAAACTCAAACTTTCTTTAGGCATTCATTAACAGTTTGGGCCTAGTGCCGCCACCCCAATGAATGGAACCGATCTCCGCATGGATTTCCTCTGCAATTGCCTTCACTATTTTTCCCACCAAAAAAGTCCAAAAAACCTTAAATAAAGTAGCACTATTGAAAAAGGCCAAAAAATTGAAATAAAAAAATTTTTTTCCTTTTCCGTTTTCCGTTACCCCTTTTTTTCTTTCCCGGTGCCCTTTTTTTTGTATGGTTGCTACCTGAAAGTTGATAAACCTCCAGAACGTTTAAAATCCAGCTTTTTCTGCTAAAACTACCTGTTTTCTTTAAAACCAGCTCATTTTTCCCTTTTTTTGGCTGGAGAGTCATAGGTGCTTTTGCAACTTATCATTTTTCTTCTGAACCTGTTGTGTGTTTTTAATTACTGCTGGTTTAGCACAGCGGGGACCCTCACCCCTGTGTTTCCCTGGTTTCCCTCCGGCTTGTAAATTCCTGCTGCACCACCCCCAACCCTTTTGCTTTGGCTTGTCCGTCCTTTCCCAACCCCCAAACTGGTGCTTTTTTTCCAATCCCCCACACCCAAACGGTTTTTCAAAAAAGCACTTGAATTCCTTTCATTTCCATTGTTTTTGTTTTAATTCCACACTTTCTTTACTCGTATCAAATGCCAAACCCTTTCCCCCCTTTCTAGTCAAAAAAACCATTCACCCACCAGCTCCTCTCCCTTTCTATCTATCTCTTTGTCCAAAAAAAATTTCAAATTTTTTTCCGGGGGGAAAATCTATCAGTATAGCATGCTCTTTAAATACGGGACAGACCCCCAAATTATTTGGGAATTTGGTGCTGGAAAAAAAGGAAGAAAACCCCCTGCTTTTTTCCCCTTCCCTTTTCATCTCTCCCTTTCCTCACCCCCCCTCTCTTTATCGGGGGAAAATCTGTTCATGAAGTCCCCCACCCGTTTTGGGGGTTCCAGCTATTTTTAGGCCCCCTAACTCACCAGGCGGTTTAAATTTTTCTTTTCCCTTCTTTCCTGCTTTCCCCACCCCAGGGGTGTTCTACATCCACTTCACGTATCACACCAACTGTTACATCTTTCAAAACTCTCCTAAACTTTCCCATAACTTTCACTTTCTTTCCCTTTTTGCTTTTTTTCTTCCTTATCACCAATAATCAAGCTAGTAAACCTCTTATAAAAGTTCTTCTTTAAACCTGATTTTGTTTTCTTGTTTTAATCCCCAGCCCTTCCATTTTTGGTTACCATTCTTTTCACCTCTCGGGGTTTCCCAGTTTTAGCCTGCTTGCCTCTGCCTCCACTGGAAAGTGGTGATTTTAAAAAGAACTTAGGCATTTTATTCCAATTTTTAAAATTTTTTAAATTGTTTGGGTTTGGGCCCTTTTTTGCCCTCCATACATGATTCAAAACAATAAAATGAATGCAATGCATGCCCCATCACCTACACTTTAACCCATTAAAACCCGTATGAATGCCCATGCATCTTTCCCACCCCCTAACTTTAAATTAGGGACCACAATGTTAACAAATTTGGGTGTCCGGACAAAATGAAGCCTACACTTTGTTGGTTTTTTCCCATTCAGCCCAAACAATTTTTCTTCCCCCGATTTGTACGGGCACAAACCTTTAAAACAAAACAACATAAAAAACAGTTTTGCAAACAGGGTGCAAAACTTGGTTACCCAAAAATCCTACACTCCAATTGTTTTATCTTGGTGGTAATATTTTTCGATTGCCTACGCCCCCTATTTTATTATTAATATCTTTAGAATCCTAATCTCACAGACCCCACTGTATAAACTTACCCCCTTTCCCTTCTATATCTAAAACCCTGGGGTTAATGTTAAAAGACAAGCAGGAGTTTTTCAAAAAAATGTTTTTTTTGAAATATTCTAAAAAATTAAACAAAATGCAAAGTACATTTGAATATTGGCAACCTAAACCTGATAAAAGGGTATTGAATTAGGTGGCAAAAGACTTGCAGTTACTTAAAATGTCTCTAGTTAAGGCATCGTTGGTGCTCCTTTTCCCCAATTTCTGCAATTTACCTGAGCTGTCCCTTTTCATTGTGTTGTCTTCTCATAAAGGTTCAAAAGATGCTTTTCGGGCGAGAGATGCTTCTTCATCTATGATATCAGAGAGAAATGGTTGAGCAAAAATTTATGATTTCTCCAATTCCTAGAACCAATAGGACATCTGGTATTTTTGAAGGCCTCTGAGACTGAATTCCAAAAAATCCCTAGCCCAATGGGTGAAATAAAACTTTATTCTCCCCCCAAGCCCATATATTCCCCCCGGCTTTGTGTGGGGGATCAAACGGGAAGACACACCCCCCCAAACCGCAAAAATTAAAAAGACAGCCAAAAGGGGGAGGGGGAAGGAAAAAATACCTCTCACCACTTGGTTTTGCCAAAATTATAAATAAAAACTACAAAACATTTATCAAGGAAACCTACACACAACCCCGCCACACCAGGGGCGAGAAGGGGCCATGGGCCCGGAGCACATCTGGGCTCAAAGGCCGCTTCTACAGTCTGGGAGCTTGGGGAGTGGGGCGGGGAAAACTCCCGGGGGGAAAAAGAAAGGGGGCTGAAGAGGAAGCCTATGGGGATTAGTGCGGGGAGTGCATTGTGTGTGGTGGGGGGACGGGTTTTGGATTTAAAAAAATGTGTGTTTTTTATAAAGATGTGGTTTCCCACTGGTGGTGCCCGGGTTAGTCTCACAATAAAATACTTATATAAAAAATATTAATTTAACATAACCTAACAAATGGCTTACCAAGTCTATTTTTTAAAAATTCAAAATACAGAAATAGTCAAATTAAGAAAAAAAAAAAAATAAAAAAACTGTTAACATCCCTTAGATAGATCAATCAATGAAAAAAAACATTTTTTATTCTAATACGGGTGGGTTGTATATTAAAATAATCAAACTACTGTACAGGGGGCTTTTTTACCCAACCCTCAGCCATTGTCAGACACCAGGAAAAAGATAAAATTATTATTTATTATAATAAAAATTTTTAAAACCCCCTCTATCCACAATATACGTAAATCAATAATAAAAAAACAACCTCCATCCCAACCAGCCCGCGGGCCTGAGTTTTCCAAACAATCCAACCCTTTTTAGCCCTCTCAGCCCAGGGATGGGTAATATTTCGGATCAGAAAAAACTCTTCTTTTTTCCAAATCTCTTTTCTTCTGTCCCTGTGGAAAATTTTTGGGGATGAAAAAACCCCAAAGCTCCCCCTGGCTCCCCTTTGGGCCCCCGGTACCCACGGGCTGTGAAGGCTCAATATCCGCCCTGCTTTGGGCACCTCCATCCAAGGGCTCCATCTAGCCCCTGGGGGTTTGGGATGATCTGGCCATAGTTCACACTACAAAACAGAATACTCATCTTCAGCACACCTTTTTTGCCCCGGCCCGGACTTAACCGGGAAATAGAAAACCCAACCCCCCCTTTTTTTTTAATAAAACCCCCTTGTTCCCAAAAGCAAAATCAACAAAAACTATTTATTTTAAATACAAAAAAAATCTTAATTAACTTTTTAAATTTTTACTAAAACCTAATCAATCAGTACCACCCATCACTACAATACATTTAAACCAAGATTATCTTCTTTTAATTAAATTTGGAATTGACCAGTTATAAAAAGGGGGGGAAAAAACAAATGTCAGTCAGCATCATCTCAAGAAAAAAAAGCCTCTGGGGCCCCCAATTAATTATAACAAAAGTATTTGAGAAAGTGACTTTTTAAACGGTTTTTTTTTGGTTGAACATTCTGCTTTCATATGGTTATATTATCTCCATGACAGGGCTTTTTTTCCAATTTCCAGCACTAGTTTCACTTTGGGATAGAGGAAAGTTTTTTGTTTTGGACCACAGCCAGGACTGGGGAAAGGGGAAAAGATGCTGAAAAACCCAATATTCAAAAAGGGTGTTTTTAATGCGGGGTTTATGAATAAAGTAATATTTTGAATTGTTTCGGGCCGTTTTAACCTTTTTTGATAACTAGTGTAAACAATTTTGTTTTAGTGAAAACTGGGGTAATCCACTGTTCTTTGACCACTGACACCTGAGTCTGTGAAATTCAGGAAAGAGCATTGTTTGGGATCTGCCTGCCTTATCGAAAAAAAAATGGGGCAAGAAGGGAACAGATTTTTGACAATTCTGTGCTAAAAGTTACGTTTAGGTTCCCAAGGAATGCTAAAAAATTCAGGACACCTGGGGGGGCAAAACTAGACAACATTTTCTTGATGGATGACCGGGAAAGGGCACATAAACCAAGCAGCATCCCCGGCACATGCAATTACGCTGTGCGGATAAGGCGAAACCCCACACCCCTTTCTTGGTAAAAAGGTTAAAAGGGACAAATTAAACAAAAATACCGGCAGACGGGCCCAGCTGAACGACCAACAACGTTCATTCCGAAAAAAGGCTGGCATAATAAAGAAAACAGCTTACTTGATAACCAGCAACAACTGTGGCAATTCCCTTTTTTGGATAACTGCAGAAGAACAAAAGGTAACTGTTCTTATACACCCTCTTTTTTTTATAAAGGAAAAACAATATTTCTCGGGAACCTGCTCAGTCAAGATCCTTTTAAAAAAAATAAATAAAAGGAAGTTTTTTGTCCTAAAAAAAATTTTTTTTTTTTCAAGCTTCCCATGAGGCAGTATTTTTCCCCAACCCTTCAAAAAAAAAGCACCAAATCTTCGTGCTCTTAAATTCTGGGTGATCTCCTGAAATCATGTTTTTCCCCAGGTTTTTTGTCCCACAAAACCTAAAAAAAAAAATAGAATCCCCAATACAACAATAATGTTATTTTATATTTTAAAGATTTTTTAAAAAATTTCAAAGCAAAAACGGGCATTAGGGGTTCCCCCTCCAAAAAAAAACCCCCAAGAAAACCAGCAAACCTAACTTAGGTATGTAACTTCATAGTCTTTGTTTGCTTAAACAAAAAGGTTCCACTCCTTCAGACTTTACTATACAACCCCCAATCTTAACTCACCTTGCTGGCTTGAGCCCAAAAAACTCACCGATTTCCAGATGAGCCCAACAATTGCTTAAAAAAAGGTTAAAAAACCCCTTTGCAATGTACTTCACACATAATAACTGTATAATCTAGCTTTCGTTTCCCTTTTTTAATTGCCTTTGTATATACTGTAGTCTGAATATCAAAAAAAGTCTACCAACTGAATCCTTCTAAAGGTATATTCAATTTTTAAACCTTCGGTGATTTGATAATGTTTTTATTTCCACCTTTTTTAAAAGACTTCCCTAGCCCTCATTTTCAAAGCCGCCCCCAGCAAACATAGGTTAAAAAAAAAAACCCCTAAAAAGTACAAGTCCATTGGGGTGACCACACACCCACCCCTAGGGGTTAGGATCAAAATCCAACCTGAAATCATGTCGGGGCTGGGGGAAAAACGGGAAACGAACGGGACAAATAAAAACCCCCTTAGAAACGGCTGAACTCCTTACTCCAAGTAAGGCTCTACCATGCCCCCAAACAAACTTTAATTTCTTACAGGCAGTAAAATTTCCCTACTAGAATTTTCATAAATTTGAACCCTTCCTGCCCATTTTAATTTTCAAGTTTCCCGATATCGCCATTTCACCAGTTTTTTACAATTCTTTATCAAAAAATCATTTATATGATTTTTAAAAACGAGGGGTTACATTTACTCATACCTAGATCCCGGGGCAAATTTCAATTGTCATAGGGGAGTGGGACCCTGTCCTTTGGAAACCCTCGGGGTTTCCCTAAAAGGGGCACTAAAGAAACTGCCTATATTAAAGTTTTTACCAAATATTTCCCAAAGGCGTTTAAAAGGAGGCCGATGTGGGAAGGAAGAAATGGAAAGGGGGTAGAAAGAAGGGAGAAAAAAAAGAATTGGGTTTTGTGTATGCCATTTTGGGTTTGGCGATTTTGTGGGAAAAAAAGAAAAAATATTTTTGGCGCCTCCAAACAAAACAAATTTTGGGTTTAAGGGTATTGGGAAGATATAAAAGAATATTATCATCCTGGGAAAATGGTGTGTTGTTGCCTTTTTTACTTTAAACCCTTTTTTGTGGGTTCATATTCTGCCTGACAATGGGTGACCATGAGCTCCTTAATCCTGTGCCCAAACGCCAAAAAAATTTAATTGTTTGATCATAATGTTTTTTGGCACCCTTTATAAAAATGTTAAAAAGTAAATGACCTGTCAGACAGTTTTACCCCCCCTTTTTTTAAATCAAAAACCCGTTTACAGGGGGTATTAAAATGGGACTTTTAAATTTCCTATTTAAATGGATAACCTTTCAAAAGGGGGGCAAAAAGGAGTTTTAAAATAATCACAACTGTTTTTTTAAAACAGCATGTTGCACCAACAAGGGGGGAAGCCATCTGGATTTAGTATTCTATAATAATCAGGATAAATTTAGGGTGTAAGGGATTGAACCCTAGGGTCAAGGCCCAAAAGAAAAATTTCAGTATTTTGTGATAAATGCAAAACTAAAAATTTTTAAGTTGAACTTTGAGGGCTAATTTTGGGAAAACAAAGTCAAGTAGGATAGACTGGGATAAACTTTTTTAAAAGGGAACATTTTTGGGGGTGGAACAGGTTTTAAAATTTTAAAAGTAATGCAGGAAGATAATACCCAAAATTTTGGGAAATAGGGAAAAAAAAAATTTCCCCGATGGATTTAAAAAATTTAAAAGAAATTTCAAAAAAAAGCTTTGGGGGAATAAGACTAATGACTGAAAAGGGGAACGTAGGTTAGTGAGGGCAAACCCTTGGGATATCGGGGTAAAGAGTTTGGGGGAATTGCGGAAAAAAAGACCCCAGAATTTTTTTAGTATTTTAGTGTAAAAAAACAGTTAAGGAGGATTCAAGTTCATCGAATTAAAAGGGAATTAAAGATACGACAATGAAATCGTCCCTAAACTTTTCATTTTTTTGAGGTGTTTTCAAGTAAAAAGGATAAACCGCCCGAGGGAAAGCAACTACTAAGGGGGGTACTGAGGGTTTAAAAGGGGAAAGTGCTCTCAGAAAATAATAAAAACGACAAATCCCCGGCCCAGATAATATTTACCTGTGTTCTTGGAGGTGGAGATATATAAACCCCCTTTTTTGGAAACACGTACTGGGGAGATTAAAAGGGCTGGGAAAAAGCAAAAATTATTTTAAAAAGGGTGAAGGGAGATCCCAAACAATAAGGCCGTAAGCAACAAGCATCACAGGAAAATTAATGGAAGGAATTTTGGGATAAGATTAGAAAATGAAAAAAGGGGATTTTTTGAAAGTAGTTTCAAAAGGGGGGGTGTGTTTTTAAATGTTTGGAATTTTAAAAGGGGAAAAAGGGGAAAAGTGGAGCTTATAAACTGGCCGAAAAAATTTATGCCCAGGGGGTTTTGGGGATCAAATTTTTAAAAAAAGGGAATTAGGTATGTTTTAGTGGGTAAATTTCAGGAAAGGGGGTGATTGCGGGAACCCATCAGAACTTGGGAGAAAGGTGGGCCAAAAGGGGGTGAGCGGTTTTTTAATATAAAAAATGTTTGAATAAAATAATAAAAATGGTTTTTTGAGAGATCCCCCAAAATAGGGGGATTAAGGGAAAAATTTAAACCGAACTTAAAAAGTTGGAAAGCAAAAATTTGGGAGTGGGGATAAATTTAATGGGTTAAAATAAATAATATTGAAGGATAGGTCAAGGGGCCCAGCAAAACTTTGAAGGTTTAGAAGCATTTGGGGCTAAAAGGGTTTGGGTTAAAAAACCCCAATAAGCCAAAAGGCCCCAAAAATGTTGGGGGATATTTTAGTACCCAAAATTTTTTTAGGCCAAGGCAACAGAAAAGGGGGGGAAAGCACTTTGGTTTTTACCCCGGGGTTGAATTTGGAAAAAATTGAGTGGGCCTTTTAGAAGCAAAAAAGGGTTAGGGTAAATGATTGAATGTTTTTAGAAGGGAATTAGACTGGTGAGACTTTTTTTAAAAAGGCTCTCGCGGGGCAATTAAACTTTTTAAATTTCCCCAAAAATTTAAATTTTTACACAAACTTCATTTGGAATAAGTTTCCAAAATTTAGACAAAATTCTTGAACCACTTTTGGTTTTTTGAGGGAAAATGGTGGGGGGGGGGAAACTTTGTGGGCTATGTGTTTTATTTTTAACAAATTAATTATCTTAAATGTTCCACTAAATTTTTCCTGCTGTTTAGTCAATTAAATACCAAAAACAATTTTTTATTTGGGATTTTTTAACCATTTTAAAGGTTTTTGAGAAAATCCCCTTGTTTGGGGAAAATTGTGGTAAAAAAACCCAAAAGTATTTTTTAAAACCCCGTTAAATTTTTAAATTAAAAGCAAAGTATTTTTTTAAACTTTTCTTTTTGAGTTTAAATTTAAAATAAAAAAAAAATTTAAAATTTTGTTTTTTTTTTGGTTTTAAAATAGGGAGGGGAAACAGCTCTACGTTTTTGTTCCAAAAGAAAAAGCAAAAAGAAATTTAAAAAAATGGTTTTTAAAAGAAGATTTAATAAAAGTGAAGAAAGTATAAAAAAAAATGAAGTAAAATTGGTTATATGGGGGGGGAAAAAAGGGCCCCGGTGGACAGGTAACCAAACAGAGCAGGGGGAAAAACCGGTTTTGGGTTGCAGGAAGAAGAACTAACTTTTTGCCCGAATGTTTCTAAGAAGCCATGGAAAAGTGAGGTCCTCCCCCCCGCATTTGGGGGGCCGGGGGAAAGCCTGTCAACAAGCGGGGGTTGGAAAATAATCCCTTTTTGGGGGGAAAAGGGGGAGAGAATGTTGAAATTATTTTTGAAAACAATTTTTCCGGGAAGCCCTACACACTAAGCATTCCGGTTAGAAGTCCCTTTTCTTCTTCATTGACCCAGATAGGGGGGCAGCATCACACCACCGGTGGAAAAAAATTTTCGAAAAGTGTTCCCTTGTTGTGCAAGTTTAGGTTGATTTTTGGAAAAACTTTTTAAAATGACGCACCCAAAATTCAAAAAACTTCTGCAAATTGCCCCAAAGTACCAGTTTTTTTGGGAGCACTTTTAAAAACCAAACCCCTTTTGCCAAAATTTGGGCCCCTGTAATAAAACCCTTTCCCCCAAACTTGGGTTTACACAGGGGAAAAAGACATTAACATGTTTAGCTCCTCCGGTAAAAGAAAAGCCACTGGGAAACCCCATAAGGGAAAGTGACTTCACCCCTTAAAAAGGGGGGGACTTATGTACTGGTATTAAACTCAGTTTTTTCCGGAACAACCCAGGTAAATTTTGCCTCGATTTTAAAAAACTTTCCAAGCGTAGATCACTTGGTGGCAAAGGGGGGGGTTTTTATTGCCGGGTTTTTGGGCCCACTCGTCCCGTCCGCAAAGTTTAAAAAGAATCCACATAATAAAAAGAAAGGGTAACTGCTTTTTTTTAAAAACTTTTATGGATGTCCTTTTATAAATTAAAGGAAAGAATTACAAAAAAACAAAGGGGGGGAAAGGGAAAACAAAGGAATAAAAAAAAAATAAAAAATAACAATTTAAAAAGAACTTAAAAAATTTTCCCCTTGGACAAAGGGAAAAAAAGAATTTGGGAACCCGGGGTTAGTTTTATACCCCCTTTTAACGCCCAGGTTTTTAAATTTATCAAAAATAAACTTTGGAAACAAGGTTTAAAGGGGTAATAAAATGGGTTTTGGGAAAAAATAATTATTTAGGGGAAGTTGTTTTAAGAACTTTTTAAAGCCCATGTAAAGGGGCTTAAAAAATTTAATAATTAAAAAAAAAAAAATAAATTTTTTCCCAAATTTTGGGCGAGAGGTAAAATTTAAAAAAACCAAGATTTGGGTTTGATACTTTAACAAAATTTAATTTAAAATTTTTCCGCTTAAAAGCCAAAAATCAAATACAAACCCCAAAAAAAAAATTTTTTTAAAAAATAAAATTCATGGGCAGGAGGAATTTTTTTTTTAACACTCTTTAAACTATGTTTAAAACCAATTTAAAATTTATTTTGGGTTTAAAAAAAAGAAAAAAAAAAAAAAAAACTAAAATTTGTAGGGCCCCCCCTTTAGGTTTTTTTTTTTTTGGAAAAATTTTTTTCCCAAAGGGGGGTCACCTTTAATGGGGTTTAAAAAAAAGGTGGCCCCAGGGGCCCTGGGGAGGGGCAAAAAGCTATCCTTTTTTTTAAAAAGGTTTTTAAAATTTTACAAAAACGACTGGACAGGGGCACAAAATAGAAACTTGAAAGCACTTTAAATACTTTCGCGTTGAATACTTTTGGGGAAAAGTAAAGTGTTAGCGCAAAAAAAAAAGGGCCATTAGGGGTGTATTTAAAACAAGCAATCTACCCGCTGGAGAAATCAATGGCCCTGCAAAGGGTCACACACCTCCTTTGCAACACCCTGTCCAGAATTGCTTTAAAAATTTTTCCGCTGTTGGGCCCAAAAGGCCACTCGGGAAAAGTTAAAAAAAAATGTTTTATTTTCTTCCCTTTTGGGGCCGTTCCCTAAAGGAATCCCCATCCCAAAAAACCCTTTAAAGTAATCCACCCCCTTCTTCGGCCCCCCCCCCCAAAACCCGCCCCCACTGGCCCGGGGTGGTTGCGCCTTTAAAACCGGGGTGTTCCGGGGTGGAACCTGGTTCTAAATTATTCGGGGGGGGTAAATTTTTGGGTTAATCCCTGCAGCACCCCGGGGGACCCCAACTGGGCTTTGGGGGTCACCCCTAGTCCCAATTAGGCCCGCCCCCAGGAGGCTTAAAAACCCCGGGGGGGTTTGGTTTTCCCACTCCCTGGGCCCGCAAAGGGGGCCCGGGGAAGGAAGGTACCCTCCCCTTATATATAAATTAAATGTTTATATACTGATGGGGTTTACCCCCTACAAACCATTTTCAACCCCCCACTGTGTTTAAAAACAAATTCAGTCCAAACCCTCAAGACCAATCCCCTAAGGCGACCCTTTAACTACCTTTCCCCCGCTTGGTTCTGGGCCCCTCCTCTCCTGGGCCCTTCCTCTTCCAGACTCCCCGCCATTGTGGAGGGGAAAATAAACACCCATGCACAAGGGGGGCCCGGAACCCCTGGGGCCCCCGTGTGGCGGAGGGGGGCCCCCCCCAGGGCCTACGGGTGCCCCGGGTACTCCCCCCGTGCGGGGGGGTGGGTGCGAGGGTGAGGGTCTAAACTGGGGCCCCCTGGCCGGGGACCCGGTCCCAAAAGGGTTGGGTTCCCCTTTTATGGGTCCCCAGGAAAAGGGTGGTCACCCCGGGGTTTGGGGGGGCTCGCCCTTTGTCCTCAGGGGCCTCAGCAAAATTTGAAAAGGTATTTTTACTTTTACATAAAAGCCCAAAATTTTATGGTAATTTTTAATGGATGAACGAATTAATGGAATTTAAAAATATTTAAAATGGATTTTTTTTTATTAATTCAGCTTGGGGGGGGTTTTTACCCAAGGGAGTTTGGTATTTTATTTTTGTTTTGTACTTTTAAAAAATAAAGATTATTTTTTTAAGTAAGGGTATAAATTTCATTAAAAATTTACATTTTTTTTCAATTTTGCAAATGATTTTTTTAAAGGTTTAAACTTTGAGGCTGGATTTGTGTTTAAATTCTTTTTAAAGGGGTTTTGGGCTTCACAACTGGGGCTTTTATTTTCAGTAATGGCTTACATTTTAAATAAAAAAGTGATGAAAAGCGTTTTTTTATTAAAAAATCATTTTGGCCAAATAATTTTTTCAAGCTTTTAAAACAACATTTAAAATTTTAATCATAATATCTTAAACTATTTCAAAAATTGTTTATTTTTAATTTTCCTCCGGGTATTTAATTATGCAGTTTCCCCAATTGTTTTATATTTGTCAAAACTAAAGGGGAATGTTCATATTTGGTGTATTAAATAGGGAGCCCTTTCCAGCGCTTTTTACTACAAAAATCATTTCCCCCATGGATTATAACCCCAAAAAAATATAACTTTTTTTTAAAGTGTTCCGAAATTTTTCAATACTTTAATTAAAAAAAAAATAATAATATTTTTTAATTTGTGACAATCCTTTGAATTTTAAGAGGTACATACCCCCTTTTTTTTTTATAAAACATTTTAAGTGTTTTACTTAATTTTCAAAGAAATTTTGTTTTTTTTAGGCTTCTAAATTGAAATATCTAAAATATACAACCCTAAAAATAATTGGGGAACCCTTAAATACCCAAACCCCAAAAAAAAATTCAAAAGTTTTAATACAAAGTTTAAATCGTCACGGGAATATTCAAAAGGTGAAAGGTTAAAACGGGAAAATAACAAAGCCTTGGTTTACCTTAAATTCTAGAATTTTAAATTTTCATCCAAGACTTTAAAAATTTAAAATTTTCCCCAAACCTTCTAAAACTGTTTAAACATTTGGTTTCACAAATTTCACATTATTTTTTTTTTTTTCTAACAGCTGCCTTCCCCACACCATTGGAGATGCCACAAATATTAACAAAGCAGTCACAATAATGTAAAGCCGGTGTGAACACACAAACAAACACACCTCCTTCCTGAGACGAAATAAAATCCCCATCAAAGGAATTCTAGCGCGGTAGCAACAAAATTTTAAAACAGGAGCATTTCTGAGCAAACATAGCTAATTGTTTTGTGACCTTTCAAAACCTGCCCAACTAATTCCTTTAAAGAAACACTCTGAAGACTTCATTTCCACTTCTGCCAATACCTATACTTATATGCTTGTTGGTACAGTTTTTAGATTTTTGCAATGGAAAGCAAGGCATTACTTCACTATTTACTGTGCCATTTGTCTGATGGCTTTGTCTATTGCACTTCTGGATACCACCTACATTCCATTTTCCTCTTGTTTCCCTACTTATTTGGTAGCTTCGTGTACTTGTAGCCATACTTATCCATGATGGGATAATAGTAAAAAAGAGTTCCGTCTGTCTGTGTCCGGTCCAAGTGCACAGTGGCTAGTCGTGCGGATGGGCCGGGGCCGGTCGACGGGGACCTGCTTTGTTTCAACAAAAGTCTTTAAACGGCGGCGCGGCGCCTAATAGCTGGCCAGGCGGCCCGTCACAACCCGGGGGCGGGCTTGGCAGTCGCCGGACGCAGAATGGGCCCTCCGGGGCGGAGGAAGAATAGCCGTTGAGGCGCAGCGGCCCCAAGGGTCGGCGCTGTCAGGGCGGACAGCCAGGCCGGTGCGCGCAGAAGGCCACACCGAGGCAGGGGCCTCGGGCCCGGAGATCCCGGGGGGTAGTGCCCTCGTCGGACCCCCCCGGTGCGCCGCCCTTTTTCCCGGAAGGCATCCGGATCCGCGTCCGTTGCAGGAGCACCCGGCCACGGGCTGGCAGCGGCGGCGGTGGCACAGAGGCTGCGAAGAATCGCTGCAGCTGCGACTGCGAGGGGGGCACGTCCCCCCAGAGCGGGAGCAAGATGGCCGTGGGGGGATGTCCCGCCCGCTGACAGGCACGGGGTTGGCTGTGTGCTGTGCCCGCCAATGATTGGATGGGGGGACCAAGGCGCCAGTCTCGTGCCTAGAAGGGGCCGATTGGGCGGGGGGGGGCCCATAGGAAAAAAGGTCAGGGCGTTTGAAGGTGGAGCCGGGGTTAGATCAGTGTTGTCCGCCCTTTCACCGTGGGTCTGGGTAAACCCCAAATGTTTCCCTAAGCGCGGGCATGAGCCGGAGGAATTCTCGACCCCT
>NW_024377470.1:0-18957 GCF_016835505.1 Polypterus senegalus
AAATGATCCAAACCACTAAGCCCAATACACAATCCAAAACAAAACATACAAGGTGACCCAGCAGAGGTTCTAAACCATTAAGTCTTCTCACACAAAAGCTTGTTGGATTTCAACCAGGGTTTTTTTTGTACTGATTTGCAGTTTCATTAATTATTACTTTGTTATTCTTTTTGCTTATAAATGTGTATTCCATGATTAATCCTGTTTGCCTTTTTGGTTTGAGTTTCTCCCTTTTGTAAATTATTTTGGAACATTTAGTCTTATTTTGAACTTTAAAACCAGTTTACCCATTCTTGGGCCTAGTCAGGAAAAGCCTATAGGTAGCAGTTGGAAGTAAGCTGGACTGGTTAAGCACTTCTTCCTGGCTGACCAGTGGAGATTCTGGCTTGGTGTGACAGGAGCATCTCGCTCACACATGAACTAACAGAGTTCTGCAGAAGACTGAAGAACTGCAGAAGAAGAGAAGAGCTGATAATTTATCAGGAGAGGAAAAACAATGAAATTCATCTGAAAACAAAAATTCCAGTTGGGGTAAAATCTGACACTAAACAGAAAGGTGTGTTGGTCAAATTGATGTTGGTCATCAAGCTAATAGTGAAAGCCTGAACACGAGTGCCTCTTTGCTAACCAGTTCAACTGAAGACACAGAAGCGCTAAGGGTGGAATGAGCCCTAAACAGAAGTCCTATCTGTTCTCTGCCTGTTGTTGGCTTGCGTATGTGTTGCATGTACTGCAGAATGTACAGCTAAGGTTTTCTTGCCAACAATGCAGACTGTTTCAATTGATAAATATATATAGTTAAGGTTAGACTTGTTAAGAAATATGAATTTGTTGAAGGACCACACTAGAAACCTGATAGCTATTAGGCAAAATTGGATTGACTTGGTTTGTTAGATAATACATCCATTTCAGATTTGGGCTCAGGCTCTGTAGGCCCTACTGTAGTCAGTGCATGGCCAAAGTCAGGAGCGCCAATTCAGCCTCAGGGTAAGTGGGTAACGGTGAGATGGGGACTAGGAAGTCAAAATTTAGTCTCTCAGCACTCATCCCACCAAATCGGACCCAGAACACATACTCAATACTCAGCTGTGCATCTGTTGAGGCTGAAAACAAAGTGCCCATAATTAGTGTCTCCATAATGTATGTGGAATATTTGACTTCTAAATTATGTTAATCCAGCAGTTCAAGTTAAATGCCTCCCAGGGGAGAAGACATCTAACTTATCACTTTGGCACTAATGCTTTCTGACAGTCTGAGATATTAAAGAGGATCTTCATATCTTTATGCACCAAAGCAAAAAAAAAAAAAAAATGGCAGAACTTAATTAAGATTATTTAGAGGCGATCTGGCAGATTACATTTTATTCACTACTGGTTAGAGACCTGGTGAATCTTTCATGTTATCCCAAAATATGGCAGCAAAACTGCATGGCTGACTACCCAGAGCACCATTTTAAATTGCAGGCTATTGTTTACCCACCAGCCCCCATTACCCTTACGCTTTGGCATGTGAGTTGATGGCTGCTGCTAAATTGTTCGGTTGTCGCTTTCAAGTGTACTGAAATCGCCAAATATTTTACACCTTTGGACAACCGCCAATGCCTCTTAACCCTAAAATTACCAGAGTCTACGAAAAAAATTGTAGATCCGGCCCACCTTAAAACCGTTCTCACTTCTCCGCCACCATCTTTTGTCTTCTAAATGTGCAGATTAAAAAGAGCAGCAAGCAGCCGGCTATTCCATCCCCCACCGTCGCAGAAGGTTCATTATGTTTTCCCAGCTCATGTCTTGTTTGATTATCTGGGAGTGACTCAACTGCTGGAGTTTTAGAGTGGAATTAATAGATCATTATTTGGAACACATGCATTTCATGTGTGTTCCGTTTCTACAGTAATCTGTGTAAACATATTGTTAAAACAGAAACTTTTTCATATTTTAATAATAAATGTTACACAATGTAGGCATAAACTATAGAATATCTAATGCCTGATTTCCAAAGATCAAATAAACACTATCACAAAAGGATCAACAATACTGCAATAGCTACCTTGGCATAGTGCTAAGATTTGTTTCTTAGAGCTGGTCATGCTTACCGTGTCTCAAAGACCTGAGTTTGATTCCCCGCTGGGGAGGAAGTGTTAATTTTTTTTTTCTTTTTAACCTTCGCCGCTCTGCCTACCTGCAAGCGTCTGCTTTCTGTGTGCTGGGGCATTTTTTTTTCTTTTTTCTTAGGTAACTCATTAAGTTTAAAATGTCGATCGCGGTTATTTCTGTTGATTAATTCATGCTTTCATTCATTATAGCTAATACTGTTATCAAGTGGTCGCTATTTTTGCCTGTTGTATACAATCTATCTAGCATTTTTATCTCCACTCTCACTGCCAAACAAACCATGAAACTCAAACTCATTATGACAGCAGCAATCCAAGCTGTGAGAAAACAGTAAAAAGGAGGCATGTCAGACGTCGTGGTACATTTTCTGATGCAGCTAGATGAAAACAACTTTGTAACGCTGTCACCAAATACTCACAGAAAAATCCACAAGTTAATAGACACGCTACTGCTAAATACTCGCAGGCAAATCCACAAGTTCATAGAGATGCTGCCGCCAAATACTCGCAGGCTAATCCAGAGCTATCCTGACACCAAGAAATGACATGACTACGACTATAAAGCACATTTTACTTTTTGAGTTCTCTCTCAGTGCTTAGAGGGGGAAGATCATCCCATCACATTTCTGAGCAGAAACGTGCTTCCCTGGGAGCGTCATTACTCAACTATTGAAAGATCAACTATTGAGAAGAAATGTCAGGTGATTAAGTGGGCAGCAGAGGCGCTCCACATATTACTTGTGGGGTAGGCAGTTTACCTTGGTGACAGACACATTCCACTCCAATGGCTCTATTGGCTGTAAGATATGAATTCCCACCTAACTGTTTGGTTTATTAGCTTGCAGCCATTTCATTTTGATGTCCGCCGTTGGCCCGGTTCTGAGCTCCACTCTGATGTTTTCTTGTGGCTGGCTGAGTCCAACTTAGATGATCACTTAGTTTGTACCATTGTGAACAAAGCTGGGGGGGGTGGGTGTGACCCCAGTGCCCCCATAACGTCACCCCAACGGCACTTTACAGACCCCCAACTACGCTGTCTGCTCAAACTCAGTTCAACAGCAGGTTCGCAGGCACATCATGTAATGTGTCTGTCGCCCAATTAGGACCGACCAGTGACCTGTCCTTGTGGTGTTTTCTTTTCTTTCTGTTTTTTCCTCCTCCAGAGTGAGCCTGATCCAGCTGCTGATTGGCAGTTGTTGAGCCTACCTGATGAGGAAGGCTATCTGTTCTTTTAATTTGAAGAAGGAAGCTAATGCAGGATGAATGACAATGTTGTTTTGCATGAACTTCCATTTGAATAAAAGGCTGAGACTGTTCCTATCGTTACTTCAATAAAGCTGATTTGCTTGGAAACCTGGACTTGCCTCCTTCTCTCTCGTGCAAGTTTATGACCCACACATCACAATTATGTACACTTCTCAAAAAGATGAAGAGAACACTTAATCATCACACTCTCACACCAAGTCATTTAACCTTCAGGGATATCATTCTGTCCAGGGATTGTTAATCAACTTCACCTGCTTTGGTGCAAATGAAAGTGACCAGATGTGCACTGTAGAGGCAACAGTTAGACGTCCCCAAGAAGGGAATGGTGGCCACAGACAGTTGCTCTATCCTTATACTTCCTGACTGATTCTTCTCTAGTTTTGTGTTTTGCTGGTGTCCTTGTCATTACTGGTAGCATGAGGAGGTATCTTCAGCTCTTCCAGGATGACACATCCATACATGCCATCACAAGAAGGTTTGCTGTGTCTGCATGCACAGTCTCAAAAGTATGGAGGAGATACCAGGAGATCACACACCTGTGATCACAGATTGTATTCCTTGTTGATCAAATCCCTAACCCAATGGTGACTGATGCCTGATAGATCTACCACTCAATCCTCCAAAAGGCCCTCACACAATCAGCTCTTCTGCTGACCTAAACCCTGCTGCCCTTTTCTCTCCCCTATTTCACTTTATTTATTGCCTCTGTCCTCGCTGTCTGACTTCACTTGTCTCTTTGGTCACTCAGGTCCACATCACATCTGCACATTGGCAGCCATTCAGATTCTACCGTTTAGTAACCATGTTGTCTTGATGATTATATTGCTTAAAGTCATCTCGTGCTGACCTTGGCTCTCTTAGAGATCCACATTAGAGATTAGACCGTAAAATGGAAACATCGGTCAGCAGTGTGGACAGCAAGCTGGTGGACACAGTTAGGTTAGGAGTGGTCAAGAATTCACATACAGTACTCGGCAATTTAATCTTAGATTTTGGTTTCCTGTTTTAGTCTGTCAGTAGCAGAAGGTCCATTTCAGATTTCCAAACCTGCCTTTTCCTTTTACTGGTAAACTTATGTTTTTTATTTACAGAAGTAACCTATAAAATAAGATTAAACACTTCAGGATTAAACAATATAACCGAGTGTCACTAATTAATAATCAGCAGCATTATGAGCTGATTGAACCAAACTGATGAAATTCAACAGAAACAGGGAGATACGTCAAATTTTTCTAACATTCAAATATACACGTGTGATGACCAAAGGGCGTCCGTTTCACCCTGAGAGACTGAGGCTCACATCACAAGGCCGTCACCACACAGTTACTCTCTACTGATAAGGCAGGCCCTGTGACAGAAGTGACAATGTCTGCCATGGTAACCCTGCAGCTCTTCACTTCACGTAGGACTGAAGCCTCTAGAAAGTCAAACTCTGCTATAAGTTTTTTGAATTTCCCCTTGGGATTAATAAAGTATCTATCTATCTATCTATCTATCTATCTATCTATCTATCTATCTATCTATCTATCTATCTATCTATCTATCTATCTAAGTTTTGCTTGGACACAAAAACACAACGAGACCCCCATGCACTTGAGGACTAAAGCCTTTATAGACACTCAGCACATTCTGATCTCCTCATTTCTCTTGGGCTCTCCGGCTGAACGTTTAATGTCTGACTTCTCTGAGTAAGAGGACCTGAAGACTGTCTGTGGTGAAGAAGAACAGCCAAGAAATAAAGCGAGAGCCGGTAAGTCTACCAGAAAAGTCTTTAATCACAGCTGAACCCAATATGTGCCAGTGTGTAATGTGGACATTGAGGGGTGATTCAGCAGTTTACTTTGTATTTTATGAGCTGTGGCACTTTGTGTCACATTTAGATGACACAGTTTTGTTCATTATAGGACAGTGAGTTGATCTAAGATTGCAAAGGCCTTCTTAACAGTGGCCATTTTTTCATTCATTCATTCATTTTATTTATAAGGCACTTTGTAATGGCCGACCCCTTACCCAGCTGGCAGCTACACCTCCAAGACCTGTGGCCTGGATAATTTACTGAGATTAACTATCAAGCCGTACCTCTAACAAAGTACACTTTTCCCCACAATCGATGGTGTAAATATAAACTCACAAAAGCAGATATGTAAAACTATACTGATTAAATGTATTAAATGAAACAAGACAAATGCATAAATAGAAAGAAACTTAAATATAACTATCCCTCCACCACATCAACAACGAGACACCACCATATATAAATACAATAAAACCCTCCCTTGACCCTGTAACATATAACAAACAACACAAATAAGAAAAATAAATGAGATACAGAAATGATCATGAACTTGAGTCCGGTTATAAAAACTGTCCTGAATACAGTTGACTGAATGAATGGTAAATGAGTCGTTTGATTTTCCCGGAGAAAAATAGAACAGCCTCACCGTGGATCCTCTGTGCGTGGTGGATGATGAAGTCCGACCTCGGGGTCTCTCGTGATGACGATATTGAAGTCAGTCCGGCGAATTGAAAAACAAATTGGATGAAATGCGCGAGGTGGAATACGGCAGGTATAGATGGCTCGTGGTCGTGAAATGAAAAAGTCTCCTTCTCTTCTCTTCTACCATCTCTTCCCCCCTAATGGCTTAAATAGTCCTGTGACGGCTGTAATTGATTAATAGTGAACAGGTGTTTTCCAAGTTTGAGGCTGTGGTCTTCTTCCATTATCCGTCCCCCTTTACGGGGACAGCATTTACTGCTACACACACATAAACAGCAAATGGGACAATGAAACACACTCAGTACTGACATTTGACAACACTACCTATGTAGCCGCGCTACAACTTTACTTTTGTAGTAAACCTCAAAGTGCTACATAAAAAAATTAATCAAAGACACAACAAGATAAAAATAAAGATAAAACAATAATTAGAGGTAATTTGTTAATAAGCTTTCCTAAATAGAAAAGTCTTTAGCTGTTTTTTAAAACAGCCCACAATCTGCTGTGTTCTCAGGTTATCTGGTAGGACATTCCAGAGCCGTGGAGCATCGACTGCAAAGGCTCGGTCACCCATTGTACGAAGTTTGGTCACGGGAGGGGGGTGAAGGCGGTAGGTTTCTTCTAGTGGATTGTAATATAAGAAGTTCCTTAAGGTATTGTGGAGCATTTCCTTGGATACACTGGTGAGTGAGCAAACAAAGTTCATTTGAATAGGGAGCCAATGAAGTGACCGAAGGATTAGTGAAATGTGTTCATATTTCTGCACCCTCATCAGGATCCTTACAGCACTATTTTGGATTTGTTGGCGCTTTTGAAGGCTCTTGTTAGATATCCCGATGAGGAGTGCATTACAACAGTCCAGCCTAGAGGAGACAAAGGGAGAGGCAGGGAGGGAGTCTGGCTATGTTTCAAAGATGAAGGGATTCAATTTTACAGAAGTGATGGACATGTGTATCAAATGACTGATGGGAGTTTAATTTGACACCCAAATTAGTAACCAAAGGGGATTGGGCAATGGTATGACCAAAAAAAGAAATACAGTTTACGGAGGAATGAAGTTGATGGGGGTACCAATTAAAAGAGCTTCAGTTTTGGTGCTGTTCATCTTAAGAAAATTCTTGGACATCCAAGCCTCAGTCTCATGCAAGCAGGAGGAAAGAGTTGATGGAGGTGTAAGAGAACTCGAATCCAATCTCACATAGAGCTGCGTATCATCGGCATAGCAATGGAGTGAAACTCCATGCCTGCGAATGATGTGACATGGGGGTAGCATATAGATATTAAAAAGGGTTGGCCCAAGGACTGATCCTTGTGGGACCCCACAGGTGACAGTGTGGGTACGAGATTTAGCATCCCCCAGGGACACATACTCAGCCCTCTCCGTAAGACAGGAGTCGAACCACTCCAAAAGAATGCCAGAAAGTCCAATTATATGGTGAAGACAATGGAGGAGAACATTATGATCTACTGTATCAAATGCAGCTGTGAGATCCAGAAGGATAAGGAGTAATGGAGAGCCCTGGTCAGCGGCCATCAGGAGGACATTGGTGACTCTGACCAGGGCTGTCTCTGTACTGTGAGAAGATTGGAAACCAGATTGAAAGTTTTCAAATAGATTGAATTTTTTGAGGTGATCCTGATGCTGGGCGGCAAGGTGGCGCAGTGGTAGCTCTGCTGACTCGCAGTTAGGAGACCCGGGTTTGCTACCCGGGTCCTCTTTGCGTGGAGTTTGCAAGTTCTCCCTGTGTCTGTGTGGGTTTACTCCCACAGTCCAAGACATGCAGGTTAGGTTGGTTGGTGATCCTAAATTGTGCTTGGTGTGTGTGTGTGTGTGCCCTGCAGTGGGCTAGAGCATTGCCCGGGGTTTGTTCCCTACCTTGCACCCTGTGTTGGCTGGGATTGGCTCCAGCAGACCCCCGTGACCCTGTAGTCAGGATATAATGGGTTGGATAATGGATGGATGGATGGATCCTGATGTTGGACCAAAACAAACTTTTCTAAAACCTTAGACCAAAATGGAATGTTGGAGATCGGACGATAGTTTGCTAACACTTCAGGATCCAAAGAGTATTTTTTTAAATGAGGTCTAATTATTGCAGTTTTCAAGGCCAGTGGGACTAAGCCGCTCTGAAGGGAGTGATTAATAATAACAGCAATGAGAAGGCTTATATCCGATACATTAGCTTTTACCAGAGGAGTAGAAAGGAGTCCAATGAACACGTGGAAGGCCTCATCCTCTGTATGATGCCCTCAACTTCTTTACCCGTAGTACAAAAGAACTGGGAGAGGCAGCCCATTGGCTTTGATATGGAAACATCCAGCGATGGAGGGCTGGAAACAGACAATGAGGAGCGGATGGTGTCTACCTTAGAGGTGTAATATTCAATAAAATTATTACTCTGTGAAATAATTACAGGCGTAGGTATGAGGATGGAGTAAATGATTTATCACAGAAAAAAGTTGTTTGGGGTTTTCAAGACTGTTATTAATTAAATTTGAATAGTATTGAGATCTGCCGGTGGTCAGTGCTCTAGAGTAGTTTTTTTGGTGTTCCCGATAGGCTAACTTGTGGATCATTAAACTGGTTGCAACAAAACTCCGCTCGAGGGCTCGCCCAGCTGCATTCATCTGTCAAAGCTCACATGTAACCACAGGGAAGATTTTACAAAAGAGATCACACGTGATTTAACTGGGGCATGGGTCTCAAAGATGTTCTGGAGCCCATTGTTGTAATAATTGACTAAATCACCGACAGAAGAAAGGTGGGGAGCAATGGAGAAGTTCTTAATGTCAGCATTTTAATCAGTCAAATGTATTTTTTTCAGGCTCCTGAAGCGGATACAGTGCTGTGATTTAGAGTACAGTGAATTTGTGGGTAAATCCATTGAGACAATGAGTGATCAGAAACACCAAGATCAAATACTTGGAGGTCAGAGATACGGAACGTGTCAGTAATGACTAAATCGAGGGTATGGCGCTTGTTGTGATTGGGGACCTCGACAAGTTGCCTCCGATTTAGGCAGTCCAGGAGCTCTAAGAGCTGGGCAGCAGAATAATTAGAAGGAGTGTCCACCTGAATGTTCAGATCTTCAAGAATGAGTACATTTGATGATGTTGTACAGAAAGATGAGAGCAGCTCATTTATTTCCCTAATGAAATCAGGGTGATGTTTTGGTGGTCGATAAAAAAGAAGTACATTTATGAAAAGTGGTTGCTTGCATTTAATTGCCAAGCATTCAAAAGTTGAGAATTTAGGAAGGGGTTGAAGTGATAATTGCAAACTAATACGATGGATTACAGCCAGACCACCGCCATGTCCAGAGTTGCGGGGCGTTTTGAGGTAAGTGTACCCAGGAGGGCAGGACTCATTTAAAACTGAGTATACCTCAGATTTATTCCAGGTCTCAGTGAAACAAATAATGTCAATCCCCCTGTCTACAATATGATTATGAATTAGGCAGGATTTATTTGTCAGGGACTGAACATTAAAACGTTCAACTTTGATATTTAGCGAAGTGTTGCTTTTAGCTAAAGGACGAAGACAGCTGAAACCCACTGCAGGCTTTCTGTCTTGCCTGGGCCTCTGCTGAGCAGTGTTTTCAGTCTCCAAAATAGTGGTGCTCGGGTGACGTGTTCGGTCTGTGACGGGGCGAGCTGCTGCTGACCACAGGACAAATATAACCTTTTGTGAAAGTGTTTCTTTGATATTAGGACTTCAGGCTTCACATATTATACACTTCATGTCTACATTTTGTCAATTATTACTAAAGCATGAAAAACGTTTCTGTTTTAATGATGTGTTTACTGTACATAGATTGTTGTAGACATGGAACACACATGAAATGCATGTGTTGTAAATAACGATATAGTATTTATTAAAGGTGTCATTTTGCTTGACTTCTCACTCTGTACAACTCTAAGCAACTGACACACAGGTAAACAGACTTGAGCTGAGAAAATTGTGCGGCGGTGGAGGGATGTGATAGCAGGCTGCTTGTTGCTTATCGACACATTTACAGGACAAAAGACGCTGATGGAGAGGTGCAAAGCGATTTAAGGTGGGATGGAGCTACAAGTTTTTTCGTAGGCCTTGGTAATTCTAGTGTTAAGAACTTGAGGGTAAATATTACCTGGTCGTGGTGATTTGTTTCATTTCAGCCTATTTAATCCCAGCTGCTTTTCTCCCTCTACATTTTTCAAATCACTCAGCACCTTCTTAGTAGTCCTATTTTACTGCTGAGAGGTTTTCCACTTTCTCACATATGAAGACTTCAGAAAAATGGAATTTCAGAGTGCCCACTATTTCACTGTTTTTAATTTCCCTTTTCCCTTTCTGATGCACTTAACCTCCTCCTTGACTGATCTTTTTCTTCTAAAATACAAAAAGAATCTCTTTGGGGTCGCCTTGTGCTTTATCTGCACTATTCCTCTCCTACTGTCTTTTAGCCTCCCTGATATCCTTCTTAATGGTTGCCCTCGTGTTCTCATATTCTCTATGATTCTACATGCAGTTGTTAGTCTTGTATGCCTTGTTCATCTGTTTTTTTCTTTGCAGCTTCATTTTTAACTCTTTATTAACCACTGTAGAGATTTTGTAAATTTCCTGCTACTTCCAAATGTAGGTATGTACCTGTCCAACATTACATGTAAAATGTCCTTAAACCTGTTCCACTGCCCCTCGACTATTTCCGCACCTAAAAGCTTATCCCAGTCTATCCTCCTCAGACTTTACTGCATTTGCTCAAAATTTGTCCTAAAAAGTTAAACCTAACAGTTTTGGTCTTTGCTTCTGCACTCTTACAAAACACTGAGAATTGTATAATATTATGGTCACATGGCCCTAGCAGTCCAATCACCTCTACACCTCAATTCTGTTCTGATTATTACAAAACACTAAATCTAGAAAAGCTTCACCCCGTGTTGGTGTTGTAACATACTGTGTTAAAAAACAGTTACTGATTACATCTAAAAACTCCAGGGGCCTCATGTGTAAGTGGTGTGTACGCACAAAATGTAACATACTCCCGTTTCCACGCTCACATTGCGATGTATAAAAACTAAACTTGGCGTAAAGCCACACACATTTTCATGCTAGCTCAGTCTCTGGCTTACGCAAGTTCTCCTCTCGGTTTTGCAAACTGGCGGCACCCAGCGTCAAAGCACTGCTTTTATTCTAGTGTGGTTTCTCTTTATTTTTTAGATTCACATCCCTGACATGGCTTTATCAAATAAACTGAAATTAACCGCACATCGTTTATTAGTTTAAGACATCTGATTGTAATCAACCTGTAACAATATAATGGTCCACAGTATTGCCAAACTATTCCAAATACCATAACTGCTTTAGAGTTGTTACTCTCACTGCACCTTCTTCTTCTTCTTCTTTCAGCTGCTCCTGTTAGGGGTTGCCACAGCGGATCATCTTTTTCCATATAACTCTCACTGCACCACTCTGAGTATTTATTTCAATGTATCTGAGTGTGGAATCACAGCAGCAGCTGATCAGAAAGAGAATTATCGGCATACAGCATCAAGCACATGCTGCCTCAGCCATGCTGTGTATTTGAACTGCTCTCATATGACAAACCCTTCAGAGCCTTTCCTGTATGGACCTTGCGGTTCACAAACAGTTTCATCCCAAGAACTCTAAACACACTCAATCAGACCATCAAGTGCTCCTTGTAGAACTGTTAGGACTTATAAGTACAATCACCTCACTGTAAACTTGCACTACAGTTATAATATTGCACAACCTGAGCCTTTATAAAGCGCATATTTACATAGGATGTTAATATCATTTTTAAGATGAAATGCAGCAAAATATGTTTATTATATTATACAGATAAAACTTTAACTTCATTTAAATAATACTATATATTGTTAATAATTAAACATGTGAGGACATGGTGTTGCAGCGCTAGCGATGAGTTCAGGGATTGTTCCTGCCTCGCGCTGTATTCTTGTTGGTGCTGGCACAACACTGGAAGGATAGATGGATAGAATAATTAAACATGTACTATGAAAATATTTCAATGTTCCATAAATGTTTTGAGGAATCGGCGTTCTAAACTTATAGATGGCTTAATGTCTATTACAGAGCTGATTGTGTGGCGATTGGGTATTTGGAGAAAGAAAAGGAAGGACAGGAATTGGGGGTTAGTATGTTTGAAAGAGACAGTACTGCCGCAATTAATTATTTCATCGGAGGTCGCGCATGGCATAGCAAGCATCTTGCTGGAGGTAGGAACCATCTCTGGATGGGGTGCCAGCTCGTCACTATCACTGCGCCACCGTGTTCCCATGTTTAATAACATGCTTTAACTCCTATCATCATGAAAATTATATCAAGTATACATCTCAGAATTTTAATTATTCAGAGAGCTGTAATATCACGAATGTAATGGATTCTGTGTCCTGTCAGAGGAAGAGAAAGTCCGGAAGCACGTAGTGATTCACACACTTAGAGTACTTAGAAGAACACATACAACACAAAGGATTTAATGTGCTACTTTAGTTACAATGGTATTTGAGAAACTAGTAATTTAAACGATTTAAAGATGAAGTTTATGATGTTCTATTTTAATGACAAAATAAACTACGTGATTAAAGTGGAAATTTCGAGATTAAAGTTGACATTTTGTGCTTTTTCCCCACTATGTGCCTTTTTTTTCTCTGTACCCTAATAAGCTTTCATATGACACTCAGACGGTGGGCTGTGACTCTCCTTTTCACGGTGACTTTGATATCTGACAACTTCATTTTTATTTCGAGCAATGTGCGACTTTGTGAACTTGAGCTTTCGAGTTTCTCCAACACAGTATGTCACTCGATCAGCTTCCTTTTGTTGTTTATTCCACTGTTTAAATCATCAAATAGTGCATTTTTCTTTGCCTCCACTTGGTATTCGCTGAAATCCTTTTATATCCCCCCGTGCTTTTGCCATTGTCTTTTCACAGAACGCTGAGCTTAAGGGCTATTTATATTGATTTGCAGATTCAAAGAGGCATAATTCTAGGAGGAGTTGGGGCGGGGCAGCAGGCGCGTGCACATGTGTTACTTTTCACGCTGACCGGAATTTATGTAGAGGAAGAATGTGGAAGTTGCCGTATACACAGATTTATTCATCTGGATTTTTTTGTGCATACGCACATTTCTGCTTTTGTCCATAAGCCATTTTTTAGTGTTAATTCTAAACACAGCATTACGCATGAGGCCCCTACTCTTACGCTCTGCTATTATCCCAGTTAATACATATGTAAATACAGTGAACCCTCGTTTATCATGGTTAATCCGTTCCAGACTCTACCGTGATAAATGAATTTTCGCGAAGTAGGATTTTTTATTTATAAATCGAATATTTTGGCAGTTAGAGTATAGAAAACCTGTTTACGACCTTCTAAATACGTTTTTTAACATTATTAGAGCCCTCTAGACATGAAATAACACCCTTTAGTCACCATTACACTCGTATTACCCAATATATTAGACAAAATAAGAGAAAATAAGACATATTAGACGTTACAAATATCATATTACTAGGCGCATTTGCCTTTTAAGGCGACCGACTTTTATCCTCAATTTTTGTGCGCTCCATGTGTACATCAGGCATGTAAATGTAGGGAATGAGAACATCAAAGTGCCCATTCATAACATCTCCCGAAAACCTAAGTTTTTTTTTATCCCCTCAAGTGTCTGTCCAAAGTCGTACAATGTCAGCCCGAATCTGTACCGCTAAAGACGGAGTTTCATGCACTAAATAAGCTATAGATGAGAATAAGCAAGCACCATCTCCCCTGATATTTACTACGCGGTGAGGCATTTGTACTCCATCAACATTAATTATTTCCAGAGACATAATTTTGTCTATTTTTCCAGCGCATCGCGCACAAAAGCAAGGGAACGATGAGAGCACCAGAACTCTGCTCACATCGCGTCGCTTCGTACCTCAAGCCGCAAGTAGTAAGTCTGTAATAAGCGGAATACTGCTATGCTTTGCACTCACGGGACGGAAGGACAATCCCGAATGCTTTTATATAGTAGATTATTGTACTGTACATTTAATTGCACACAAACACACACAGTTCTTACACACAACCACTAACCTATGAAGGCACGACCTTAGTAGGAGTGTCTTCAGAGGTGGTGCAGTATCTTCACCAGGTGCGTTGCTGTCTTCTTCTGCTGAAGGAGTACTAGCAGTAGGCAGTGGGTGTCTGGGTGCGCGGCTGAAGAACATCTTGATAGGCAGTTGCTGGCGCTGTCTTTTCATATGAGTGAGGAGGCTTTTGTAGGGTATTGCCATCTTTAATCATATCCAAGAGTTTCACCTTCTCCTGGATAGTAAGCATCTTCCTCCGGCGCTTAGTTTTATTGTCAGAAGGCTTAGAAAAAGCAGCACATTTAGGAGCCATCATAGGGCTTAGATAAAAGTTCTCAGAAAGCACATGCACAGTGACGTAAGCGTGTATGAGAAAAAAATCGTGATTGAGTGAAGCTGCGAAAGTCGAAGCGTGATATAGCGAGGGATCACTGTATAGTAATATTGTAAGGCCAGTGAGCTTGCCATCACATGAGGCTCTTAGCCAGCATGCTGCTGTTTCTCTGTCCATGGAGCTCACTGGAGTATGTTGTATTACTCACTTTTTGGTTGGACTTTCAAGGGGATCTGTATAGCTGACAATCCAAAGCATGATAACTAATTTGAATCTGTTGCTCTCTTTGCCCAATGTCTCATTAAATAAAATTACTCTGTTTATATTAAATACTAGCTGTCCCCCATGGCTTTGCCTGCTTAGTAGTGAAACAGAACAAACTTTAAACATCAATAAAAAAATATAAAAATGTAATTTGTATTGATATTCATAGGTTTTCTCTTGATATAAAACCATTTTGGTTTTGTTATTAGGGGCGAGGACATAGAGGGTTCTTGGGGGAATTAACCCAGGAGAAAGCAATGTAAAGCTGACCATGCAAGAAGCCTGGTGAACTAAGATCAACCCCTGCCAACTTGAGGTCTGTCACTGGGCCTCGTTATTTGACATTGCAAAGCAAATCTTCACCGGGAACTGTAATCTCTTGAATTGAAAGGGTGCGTCCGTTACGATTAGAGGAATGAGGGGGATTAAAAGCCTCTAGCCAATGCCACATCCTGTGATGATCATCGCCTCTATGATGTTGTTCTGAAGCTCACAGACTTGGACACGGGTACCACTGCAAAGTCTGGGTGGGCTCAGGTTTCTCAAAAGGATAATTGGCGCTCCTACTTTCAATGCTAAGTTGTAGGGCGGCATGTCAGGAGAATTAATGGAATTTAAAAATTCTGTAGGATAATGAACGTGAATGATCGTTGTGTTCTAAAATGGTATTTATTGAAGTGTATGTCCGAGACACCGTGTCAAATAATTTGAGCACCAATTGATTAATTTTATGCCTTCCCCTCCCCTTGGCCCACAGTCTAGCCTCTCTCTTCGCTTCAGGCTAATAAATCGCTCCCACTTGCAAACTATGATACTTATCGCCATTAGAGAGAAGTCGCAGAATCAACTGGAATGTTCAAGCAAATTATAGAAAAAAACCCGATCTAAATCAGTTAAGTAGTTTTCTCACAGAAAGTGGACAGACATACAGACCCAACTCGAACGGATGCTGACGGTGAATGAGGATGGCCCCGCCCGTCTCCCTACTCCTGAGGTCCCACCTTCCCCTCGGCCAGCACGCTCTCTTCGATTTGCGTTTATTATTTGCTGCCACAAGCAAACTGTTTCTTAATGTGATGAGAGAAGCCACAAAATCAACTGGAATGTTCAAGTAAATTACAGAAAAAAACCTGATCTAAATCCTTTAAATAGTTCTCTCATGAAAAACCGACAGACATACAGATAGATAGACGTTGGATTTTAAATACATAGAGATGATGAGTGATTTAAAATTATGGGGAATCACTCAGCAATGGTGTTGGGACCACCTGCTCTGTTGTGAGGCCTCCACTGCTATCCTTGGAGGTAAAAGGAGGAAATTTGTATGTTAAAAAATGAACTTATGCAGCTACAACTGAACCGGCCTTTTGGGTTGAACAAAAATCTACCATCTGAGAAAAATGACCAGTCCACAGCACGTTGTGTGGGTCACTTGATGTCTCTAAATCAGAGGCCCTTATTTGTGTTTCTACTTTATATTCACAACAAATTTGATAGAGTGAGGTGAGGAAAGGCGTGTCTGAGTTTGGAGATAAGAAACTGAGCAGTTCTTCATTTGTGAAAATCACCTCAGGTTTGTGTGTTTTTGTGTGGATATGTGGGCTTTGGAGAGAGGCATTGAGACCTCAGAGATGTACTGAATGTCTTCATCAATGTTCAGCAACTTCTGTGGGCAGACAGCGGACTTCATCATCACTGTGTGTATAGGGTTCGCGGGATCCCCTTGAGGCTGCTGGATATCATGGCCGGCCTGTCCACTGGTACTGTAAGTGCTGTGCAGAGTGGAGGCAGACCCTCTGCGTTTTTCCCAGTTGATTCTGGGGTTCATCAGCGGTGTGTTCTGCTCCTTCTCTTTTCAATGCTTGTATAGACTGGGTGTTGGGCAGGGTATTGGAGTCCAGCGGCTGTGGGGCATCTGTTGGTGAAGAAAGATTCACGGACCTTGACTTTGCTGACGATGCTGTGATCTTCGCTGAGTCAATGGAGGCTCTGATCGGGGAGCTCGAGAGACTGAGTAAGGAGTCTGAGTTTCTGGGCTTGGGAGGGTCCTGATAAAAGCCAACATCTAGGCCTGTAATGACCTCTTGTGCTCAGCCATCAGCAGTGTGGCTATCTGTGGAGAGAGTGTTGAACTCATTGAGAGATTTACTTACCTTGGCGGTGACCTCTTCCTATGAGGTCAGTAGACAGATTGGGAAAGCATGGGGGGTCATGAGGTTGTTGAAAGGGGTGTGTGGTGCTCACAATATCTACAAATGGACGAAGGTCCAAGTCTTTAGAGTCCTGGTGCTTCCTGTCTTACTATATGGTTGTGGGACATGGACACCATCCAGTGACCTGAGATGAAGACTGGACTCCTTTGGTACTGTGTCTCTCCGGAAAATCCTTGTGAACCGTTGGTTTGACTTTGTGTTGCTCATGGAGTCCCGAATGAGGCGCATTATCTGCATTGTGAGGGAGCATCAGTTACGGCACTACAGCCATGTGGCGCGTTTCCCCGAGGGTGATCCGGCTTGTAGGATCTTTAATGTTGGGGACCCGAGTGGCTGGACTAGGCCAAGGGGTCGCGCACGTAACACATGGCTGTGGCAGATAGAGGCTCATTTCTGGAGGGTGGGACTGGACCGCATGTCTGCCTGGGGGGTTGCAAACCGGGATCCCGAGTTGTTTCGTCATGTAGTGAGTGTGGCAACACGCTGTGCCAGTGCATGCTCCCCAACTTGACTTGACTTGACTTGCACTTGGCATCTTAATACATTTGAAATGAGGAGATTGTATATTTAATTTTGAAAATGAGCCCTATAAACTGTTGTTTAGACCCAACTCCTCTGCAGTTACTACACACCAAATATTGGGCGTAATGAATACATCTTTACTGGTGCTGATTCCTTTAAATCTGCCATTGTTAGACCTCTACTAAAATATCAGATTCCTTGTCAGATAGTGAGGCTACTCAAATCATATCTTCAAAAACAAACCTCTTGTGACAGACGTCATTGTGTCTTACTACTCTGCCCCAAAACAGAAGCTGCCATAACTTATTTTAGAAATGATATCCTGATTTAATCCAATGCAGCGAATGCCACCATTATTAAGGTTTTAGTCCATAGGACAATGCATGTGAGCCCCTGGTCTTGTGCGGTTTACTTTTTTATCAAATCATTTTTGTTATTTTATGAACTTTGCAGACAGAACTCCCAATTTCTGTCACCACTCCTGGCCCAGTGTGTTTTTTTCTCTTTATGTGAGGCCTTTGGCAGAAATCACTTGGAAATGTCGTATCAGCTTTCCAGGCTGGTGACATTCAATTGTATTTCTAATTTTTTAATTTTATTTAAGTACACCTATAGGTTGTCAGGGATGCCAGGGGCCATGACCCGGCCGGGACGCCAGGAGGGACCGGAAGAGGGTCAGAGCCCTGCCTGGACCACGTGGGGTTTGCCTTCCGGGTTGCTTTGGGGGCCACGGGTCGAGGGCATGGAAGCCCTTCCCTGTAGGGGCCCGTGGTCACCGCCAGGAGGCGCCCCAATGCCTTGGGGACTTGTTTCCCCAGCACTCCCGCCACACCAGGAAGTGCTGGGGGAAGATTTATGACGGCGGAGAGCAGCGGGAGGACAGCCGGCACTTCCGCCACACTTGGGCGTGGCCAGAAGATTGCCGGGAACACCTGGGGCTCATCCGGGTCCTCCATAAAAGGGGCCGTCTCCATTCATTCGGGGCTGGAGTCGGGTGGAAGGACGAAGCAAGAGGAGTGTGGAGGCGGCCCGAAGAAAGGCATTGTGGCCAGGATTTTGAGGACTATTTGGGGTTTGTGCACGTGACTGGGTCTTTGTGACCATTATTTGGGGGTCTTGGTGACCTAAGTACTGTAAATATTCTGTATAATAAACGTGCGGTGGTTTTAAAACAAGATGTCCGCCTGTCTGTGCCCGGGAGGCGTTCACAAGGTTTAATAAGGTAAAGCAGTGAATGAACATCTTTTATTTCATAAAGAGATCCATTCATTGTGTATTGACATCACATTTTTGTTTCAGTTGTGTAGTGAGGACTGAAAAATACTCAAATGAAAATATGCAAAGCAGAAATGACAAACTGACAAAAGTGAAATGTTGTTTGCTATTGTTCTTTTTGCTGTTGTACATTTGTAATATTTAGTGTTGTTATAATTGTTATAATACAATAATAAGAATAGATTTAAGTTTGTGATAATAGAAAGACACCACTTTGTAACCAGTAAGCACATCTCCTCTGCTCTCAGAGCCATTGATGGTTTACTTGACTAATAAGAACAGCTGTGCTTTGATGTTTACCTAAGCAGCCCCCTGAACCTTTAGAAGACTGTGGTGGCAGTGAGGGGTGTGAAGCTGTCACATGTGACATGGGCCTTT
>NW_024377471.1:0-5146 GCF_016835505.1 Polypterus senegalus
GACTGCTATCTGGATCTTTAACAGGAGAACTTAAGATGTTTACCAATCAGTAAATTATCTGTCCTGGAAATCTAGCTTTCACAATGCCATAGCACTGAACCTCAAACCAAGTGAAGAACTAGACGTTCTTACTAAGTGGCTTGATGGCGAGTCACTGCGGCATGTTAAAAGGATCAGAACAGTTCATGTCCATCACCCACTATCTGGCTTGAAATGGTTTAGGAAAGACTAGACAGATTTTATTGCTCTCCAGAAGCAATTGAAGCTTCACTTTTCGCTAGATTTGATGGTTTTCTGAAAGTCTCAGCAAAAGACTACCAAAGGACTTCAAGAGCTTGGAGATTTGCTCATTGAAATAGAAGCAGCAAAAAATGATGGCTACTTACCTGGACTTGGTTTTCTTGATACTGCCAGAGGAATAAATTCTATTGTGGAGATGCTGCCATACAACCTTCAAGCGAAATGGATTTCTCAGGGCTCATGGTATAAAAGAAAATTATGTACAATATCCTCCATTTTCATTCTTTATAAAATTGTGTGTGTTGCAATACAGAGATGGGAACTGATTCAGCTTTGTTCTCCCAGCTTCTAGGGCAGGGTCATTCAAAAGTGAACGGTTGTTGTCAACCATGGGAACCTACCAATCCCATCTCATTACATAAAACTGCTATTGAATACTCTATTACACTTACCTCCTCTGAAAAATCTCTAGAGGATCCAATTCATAATAAGTCTCTTGCTTTCAAAAAACTGCATAAGTCAATGGATTCAGTCAATAGAGAGGTTGACCTTACACTGCCAAACCTTATTGAGTGCAGTTTGATATCCAACAACAGGGATGAAATCCCTACACCTGAAACTGCACACAATCATCTTCATCTCAGAGTTATTGCTAAAAGAATTCCACCTCTTGATCCCTGTGCTGAGATTCTCCTGTTGCTTGGCAGAGACATTATCTGTGCACACAAAGTAAGAGGCCAATACAATGGTCCAAATAACACCCCTATGACCAACGATTAGATCTTGGATGAATCATTATCTGTGATGTCTGTTTGGGGGCATCTACAACCCTCTTTGAAAGTCCTTAAATCCAGTGTCCTCAAGAACAGATGATCAAGATACTTCCAACTTTGTGAAAGCAGTATCTGCATAAAAAATAAGCTCTCAAACAAGAAGGGTAAATCAATGTCTCTCTCATTTACTAGCTCTTAGTCACAAAATTTAGACAAGCTAATCTTCAGTCATTCAGAGGATGACAACAAGCTAGCGCCCCCTGTTGAAGACGAGACTTTCCTCCACATAATGAATGCTGATGTTTTCAAGGAGAACTCAAACAGCTGGGTGGCCCTTCTACCATTTGAATCCCATCGATTGTTTCTTCCTAACTTAGAACAATCCCTTAACTGTCTCTCGTCTATCAAACACACCTTAAAAAGAAAAATCTAAATGATAAACCATTTTATTGAATTAATGTAGAAGATTTTACCAATGGACATGCTGAACCAGCATTACAAAGGAGACCACCAAAGAGTACTGATACTTGCCAAGTTTTGGCATTTATCACTCTCAAATATCACAGCAAATTAGAGTTGTGTTTGATTCAAGTGCACGTTATAAAGGCATTTCACTTAATGATGTGCTCATGCGAGGTCCAGATATGAATAGCCTAATAAAAGTTGAGTTCTTATCCGCTTTAGGACAGAGTGAATAACAGTGATGGCTGACATTTAGCAAATGTTTCACAGCTTTGTTGTAAGAGAAGACCACTGTGACTATCTTCGCTTTTTGTGGTTTTGCAACCACCAGCTCGATGATGAAATTGAAGACTTTCACATGAAGGTCCATGTTTTCATCAACTGTCCATCCCCAGCAGTGGCCATTTATGGGCTAAAGAGAACAGCTTTAGAAGGTGAAATGAAATTTGGTGCTGAAGCAAGAATATTCGTAGAAAGGCATTTCTATGTTGATGATGACCTGAAATAATTTTCCAGTGTTTCTGAGGCCACTGATCAAAAGAACTCAAGACATGTTGGCTCAGTCTAAGATTCCATCAAACAGCATTGAAGTGATGCAAGCCTTCCCAGGAGACAATCTAAGCAGCAACCTGTGTGATCTTGACTTTGGCCAAGACCCACCTTCCATGCAGCGCAGTCTAGGCCTTAGATGGGATCTCACAAAAAAGACACATTAACCTTTCAGGTAGATGCCGGTGAGAAACCCTTCACATGCTGAGGTGTTTTATCTATGGTAAACAGTCTGTTCGATCCACTTGGATTTGTTTCTCCTGTAAGCATACAAGGTCGTCTTATGTTTATGTGAAAGGGATTGTGATATCCAGTGTAGTGGGATGTGGCTCCAGCCTACACTCTAGACATCTGATAGTTCATGAACCGACGGAGAGATGAGACACAGACAAAAAATTGAAGGGTGAATGGTGCAAGTTTATTTACAAGAGTGCTTTACAAAAAAATTGCAGTAGTGTCAGGCGGGCTTTGAGACACAGTCCTTCAATACTGACACTTCAAAAAGAAATAAAAACAAACAAAAAGGAAAAATATGGTGTAATTACAAAAAAGTGCACTCCTACAAAAACTACACACACAGCTCCAATAATGAAGGTTGTCTTCTTTTATCCCTGATTCAAGACATTCCTCCAGCAGGAAAGAAAAATGCACAAAAACAAGTGTGTATATACAAAAAAAAAAAACAATTGCACCAAACCCAAAATCAAAAACTATCCCTGCACCAAATATATACCTCCACCAAAATAATCACTAGGAGATATATAACTCTATATACAAAAAGAATATATGCAAAAGCACCAAAATTACAACTGCTCCTCCAAATAGCTCAGCAGTGCTTACTCCTAGTCTCCTACCTCACTCTTAGGTCCACTGACGACCCCTGTTGCGGTAACTCTTTAAATATAACTGTCAAGATTGTCCAGCCAATCTGCCAACACATCTACCTCATGCACCTATCCCGGTAGACGGTAGCACGTTCACGCCACGCGCCGCGACACGCCCCGGGCAACTATGTATTTAAAACCAAACTCCTGCGGGTCGTGCACACATATAAGCCCTCCGGTACAGCCAACGGCTATGCCGAGCTCAAGCATACCTGTTGCGGACTCACCAGTAAGTAAACCATTTTTTTAACGTTATGGGAATCCCTATCTCTGATTCAAACAAATGCCGGCTTTCTCTTTTAGGCGCGCTGCACTTTAAACCACCTGCACTGGGCAGGTTGTGAGGACACCAGAGTGTAAAAATGAACAAGTGGGTGGAGCCCATACTGGCCATTATACGCCCACGTGTGTTCAAACACACCCGCCTCCGGCGCTCATATCGCTAGACCTGTTGGGACAGCCCGTGTTACCGTGACAGCGCCATCAACACACCAACGGTAAGTGCACTTTCTTATAGCCATATAAATGCTGTAGCTGCTTCACTTAAATTTGGTAAGGCACCCAGCATTACCACAGGGATACAACACTTCCCAGTGAGAAGCGAAGGGTGGCAGAAATGGAGTTACTCCTTCAGCATCTTAAAGAACTGACAGTACCCAGGCTTTACACATCACTCTCATTTTCGTCAGCTCAAAGGAAAGAGATCTGTATCTTCTGCATCAACTAAAGCAATTGGGGCAGTTGCTTACCTTAAAGTTACAGATGCCAAAGGACAGAGTGAAGTTGTTTTCATCTTTGGTAGGTAAAACTAGCTACAAAACCAGAAATTACCATTCCAAGGCTAGAGCTCTGTGCAGCCGTCCTTGCATTTGAGATTGTAGAGATGATTTCTAAAGAACAGGACATGAAACTGTATGACACAAGGTTTTCACAGACAGCAAATGAGTCCTTGGCTGTATATTTAATGAAACCAGAAGGTTCTATGTTTATGTCCACAACCAAATCCAGTGCACTAAGCACTCCTCTCAACCATGTAAGTTGAACTATATTCCAACCCATCTAAACTCATGGTTAACTGGATCACAACACTAGACAAAATCAGCTACAGACAGAAGTATTTGACCTCGTTGATCCTGCATCTGATGTAGAGATACATCCAGAGGTAACTGTGTGTGTGTGTGTGTCTCACAAACGTCATACAACCAGCATGGCAGTGCACGTTTTAAATGGTTTTAGAGCTGAAAATCACTTTGTAGGGCTATTGTTCACCTCTAACACATCGCTCATAACTTTAAACTAGCAACCAAGAATAATTTTTGTCATGGCTAGCATGTCTGCAACAAACCCTTTACCAATGAACAGCATGACCAAGCCAAAGCTTGTATTCTAATTAGTGTTCAAAATAAGGACTATGCAGAAGAAATTATGTCAGGAAAAGAATTTTGCAAACAAAACTCTCTAATTAGACTTTGTCTGTTTGTTGACTCACAAGGTCTACTTCGGTTTGAGCAGGTTGATGAAGGCACATTCTCATCAGATGAAATACACCCAATAATTATAACTAGTAAGCACCATGTTGTCAGACTGCTTATTAGACACTACCATTAACAGGTGCAGCATCGGGCAGACATTTTACTGAAGGGACCGTAAAGCAGCTGGTTTATGGGTTTAGGGAAAGCGAGCCGTCAGCAGCACAATTCACAATTGTGTGACCTGTTATAAGCTAAGAGGAAAAAGAAATAACAAAAGATGGCAGATATGCCCATAGATTACCTAAGCACAAATCCTCCATTCACTAATGTGGGATTAGATGTATTTGGTCCATGGACCTGCTGCAAGAAAAACAGGTGGAGGCTACCTAAATAGCAAACTGTGGCAGTAATATGTACTTGCCTATGCACACTAGTAATACACATTGAGGTAACTGAATCAATGGTCACTTCAGTTTTATTAATGCTCTCAGTCAGTTCTTTGCAATCAGAGGACCTGTAAAGAAGCTAAGATTTGACCGAGGGATAAATTTTGTAGGAGCCTGCAGAGAGTTACAAATAGATTCTAATGCCTGCAACAACAAGAAAGGTCAAAGTGAAGATTGTCAAAGACGATGTATGCAAGTTTTTCCTGCGACAAGTCTCTTAGTTCAGTATCTGAGGACACAGATCTATGACGTTATTTTACAGGGTTGATCCGATTGTTGTTAGTTTGATCTACAGATGCAGGCGGGAGTGTTCGTACAAA